>NC_134405.1:521365-782449 GCF_038048845.1 Mixophyes fleayi | reverse complement strand
TCTGGGTACCTTGATTGGGTAAGATGCTCTGTAGACCTCTGTATACCTGGGTACCTTGATGGGAAGATGCTCTGTAGACCTCTGTATGACCTAGGTACCTTGATGGGTAAGATGCTCTGTAGACCTCTGTATACCTGGGTACCTTGATGGAAGATGCTCTGTAGACCTCTGTATACCTAGGTACCTTGATGGGAAGATGCTCTGTAGACCTCTGTATACCTGGGTACCTTGATTGGGTAAGATGCTCTGTAGACCTCTGTATACCTGGGTACCTTGATGGGAAGATGCTCTGTAGACCTCTGTATACCTAGGTACCCTTGATGGGTAAGATGCTCTGTAGACCTCTGTATACCTGGGTACCTTGATGGGAAGATGCTCTGTAGACCTCTGTATACCTAGGTACCTTGATGGGAAGATGCTCTGTAGACCTCTGTATACCTAGGTACCTTGATGGGTAAGATGCTCTGTAGACCTCTGTATACCTGGATACCTTGATGGGTAAGATGCTCTGTAGACCTCTGTATAACCTGGGTACCTTGATAGGTAAGATGCTCTGTAGACCCTCTGTATACCTGGGTACCTTGATAGGTAAGATGCTCTGTAGTCCTCTGTATACCTGGGTACCTTGATAGGTAAGATGCTCTGTAGACCTCTGTATATCTGGGTACCTTGATAGGTAAGATGCTCTGTAGACCTCTGTATACCTGGGTACCTTGATAGGTAAGATGCTCTGTAGTCCTCTGTATACCTGGGTACCTTGATGGGTAAGATGCTCTGTAGACCTCTGTATACCTGGGTACCTTGATGGGTAAGATGCTCTGTAGACCTCTGTATACCTGGGTACCTTGATGGGTAAGATGCTCTGTAGACCTCTGTATACCTGGGTACCTTGATGGGTAAGATGCTCTGTAGACCTCTGTATACCTGGGTACCTTGATGGGTAAGATGCTCTGTAGACCTCTGTATACCTGGGTACCTTGATGGGTAAGATGCTCTGTAGACCTCTGTATACCTGGGTACCTTGATGGGTAAGATGCTCTGTAGTCCTCTGTATACCTGGGTACCTTGATGGGTAAGATGCTCTGTAGTCCTCTGTATACCTGGGTACCTTGATGGGTAAGATGCTCTGTAGATCTCTGTATATCTGCGTACCTTGATTGGGTAAGATGCTCTGTAGATCTCTGTATATCTGCGTACCTTGATTGGGTAAGATGCTCTGTAGACCTCTGTATACCTGGGTACCTTGATGGGAAGATGCTCTGTAGACCTCTGTATACCTAGGTACCTTGATGGGAAGATGCTCTGTAGACCTCTGTATACCTAGGTACCTTGATGGGAAGATGCTCTGTAGACCTCTGTATATCTGGGTACCTTGATGGGTAAGATGCTCTGTAGACCTCTGTATACCTGGGTACCTTGATGGGTAAGATGCTCTGTAGACCTCTGTATATCTGGGTACCTTGATAGGTAAGATGCTCTGTAGACCTCTGTATACCTGGATACCTTGATGGGTAAGATGCTCTGTAGACCTCTGTATACCTGGGTACCTTGATGGGTAAGATGCTCTGTAGACCTCTGTATACCTGGGTACCTTGATGGGTAAGATGCTCTGTAGACCTCTGTATATCTGGATACCTTGATGGGTAAGATGCTCTGTAGACCTCTGTATATCTGGGTACCTTGATGGGTAAGATGCTCTGTAGACCTCTGTGTATGTGGCTTTCTGTCCAGAGATGGTTCCATGTTCATCTCTGTTTAAGGCTTTTGTTTTGTTTTTCTTTCCTCACAGTTTTTTGGGTAATTCTCTGTTGTCTGGACTAACAGGAGCGCTCCAAAACACACCAAGTGGATTTACTAACTTGCAGAAACCCTGGGAGCTCCTGTAGTAAATGTTATTGGCTGTGTTATGTATAGTATATACTGTATTTCTCCATGTAGAAAACGCACCTTTCCAAAAATTTGGGATCTAAATACTGGGTGCGTCTTATACAGTGGCAGCGCAAATCCGAACCGTTAACTGGACGGCCGCTTTGGATTTGCGACCCGTAGTGCTCTTCAAACCTCGATTTCCACTGAGCACGTTGAGCATTTCACTGATGTCACGTAGACGCCCCAAGCTGTGTAGGACTGGAAGCTTTGTAGGCTGAAGTCCCTGTTGTCATCAACGCTGCGCAGTGGTGCTGCCTTCCTGTCATTCAGATTCCATTGTCCAGACGCTAAATCTATAGGTAGGGGTTGGGGAAAGTACAGCTGCCTGGAACCCGCTTTGTGCACTAGAAATGCCGATGGGCTGTTAACAATATAAAATATTGTATGGGACGATATAAAATAAGCTGCATTACTGATCCTTCTAGCACAATGAAAGGGCTTGCAGTCACTGCTGCTTACATGGTATGATGAATAAAACCGGTGGTAATTGCTTCAACGATTACGATAATACTGACACAGAGGACACCTACGATAAAAGAACAATTTAAGGAAAAAACGACAGGTACAATGACAGACTTGCCTGAAAAACGACTCTGCAGATCTCTGATGTCAGCAGAAGGATGACAGCACCTCCTTCCGACTGTGCAGATCTCTGATGTCAGCAGAAGGATGACAGCACCTCCTTCCGACTGTGCAGATCTCTGATGTCAGCAGAAGGATGACAGCACCTCCTTCCCGACTGTGCGGGTCTCTGATGTCAGCAGAAGGATGACAGCACCTCCTTCCCGACTCTGCAGATCTCTGATGTCAGCAGAAGGATGACAGCACCTCCTTCCCTACTGTGCAGGTCTCTGATGTCAGCAGAAGAATGACAGCACCTCCTTCCGACTGTGCAGATCTCTGATGTCAGCAGAAGGATGACAGCACCTCCTTCCGACTGTGCAGATCTCTGATGTCAGCAGAAGGATGACAGCACCTCCTTCCCGACTGTGCAGATCTCCGATGTCAGCAGAAGGATGACAGCACCTCCTTCCGACTGTGCAGGTCTCTGATGTCAGCAGAAGGATGACAGCACCTCCTTCCGACTGTGCAGGTCTCCGATGTCAGCAGAAGGATGACAGCACCTCCTTCCGACTGTGCAGGTCTCCGATGTCAGCAGAAGGATGACAGCACCTCCTTCCGACTGTGCAGGTCTCTGATGTCAGCAGAAGGATGACAGCACCTCCTTCCCGACTGTGCAGGTCTCTGATGTCAGCAGAAGGATGACAGCACCTCCTTCCCGACTGTGCAGATCTCTAATGTCAGCAGAAGGATGACAGCACCTCCTTCCCGACTGTGCAGATCTCTGATGTCAGCAGAAGGATGACAGCACCTCCTTCCCGACTGTGCAGGTCTCTGATGTCAGCAGAAGGATGACAGCACCTCCTTCCGACTGTGCAGGTCTCCGATGTCAGCAGAAGGATGACAGCACCTCCTTCCGACTGTGCAGGTCTCCGATGTCAGCAGAAGGATGACAGCACCTCCTTCTCGACTGTGCAGGTCTCTGATGTCAGCTGAAGGATGACAGCACCTCCTTCCCGACTGTGCAGGTCTCTGATGTCAGCAGAAGGATGACAGCACCTCCTTCCCGACTGTGCAGGTCTCTGATGTCAGCAGAAGGATGACAGCACCTCCTTCCCGACTGTGCAGGTCTCTGATGTCAGCAGAAGGATGACAGCACCTCCTTCCCGACTGTGCAGGTCTCTGATGTCAGCAGAAGGATGACAGCACCTCCTTCCCGACTGTGCAGATCTCCGATGTCAGCAGAAGGATGACAGCACCTCCTTCCCGACTGTGCAGGTCTCTGATGTCAGCAGAAGGATGACAGCACCTCCTTCCCGACTCTGCAGATCTCTGATGTCAGCAGAAGGATGACAGCACCTCCTTCCGACTGTGCAGATCTCTGATGTCAGCAGAAGGATGACAGCACCTCCTTCCCGACTGTGCAGATCTCTGATGTCAGCAGAAGGATGACAGCACCTCCTTCCCGACTGTGCAGATCTCTGATGTCAGCAGAAGGATGACAGCACCTCCTTCCCGACTGTGCAGGTCTCTGATGTCAGCAGAAGGATGACAGCACCTCCTTCCCGACTGTGCAGGTCTCTGATGTCAGCAGAAGGATGACAGCACCTCCTTCCCGACTGTGCAGGTCTCTGATGTCAGCAGAAGGATGACAGCACCTCCTTCCGACTGTGCAGGTCTCTGATGTCAGCAGAAGGATGACAGCACCTCCTTCCCGACTGTGCAGATCTCTGATGTCAGCAGAAGGATGACAGCACCTCCTTCCCGACTGTGCAGGTCTCTGATGTCAGCAGAAGGATGACAGCACCTCCTTCCCGACTGTGCAGGTCTCTGATGTCAGCAGAAGGATGACAGCACCTCCTTCCCGACTGTGCGGGTCTCTGATGTCAGCAGAAGGGTGACAGCACCTCCTTCCCGACTGTGCGGGTCTCTGATGTCAGCAGAAGGGTGACAGCACCTCCTTCCCGACTGTGCAGATCTCTGATGTCAGCAGAAGGATGACAGCACCTCCTTCCCGACTGTGCAGATCTCTGATGTCAGCAGAAGGGTGACAGCACCTCCTTCCCGACTGTGCAGATCTCTGATGTCAGCAGAAGGATGACAGCACCTCCTTCCGACTCTGCAGATCTCTGATGTCAGCAGAAGGATGACAGCACCTCCTTCCCGACTGTGCAGGTCTCTGATGTCAGCAGAAGGATGACAGCACCTCCTTCCCGACTGTGCAGGTCTCTGATGTCAGCTGAAGGATGACAGCACCTCCTTCCCGACTGTGCAGGTCTCTGATGTCAGCAGAAGGATGACAGCACCTCCTTCCCGACTGTGCAGGTCTCTGATGTCAGCAGAAGGATGACAGCACCTCCTTCCCGACTGTGCAGGTCTCTGATGTCAGCAGAAGGATGACAGCACCTCCTTCCCGACTGTGCAGGTCTCTGATGTCAGCAGAAGGATGACAGCACCTCCTTCCCGACTGTGCAGGTCTCTGATGTCAGCAGAAGGATGTCAGCACCTCCTTCCCGACTGTGCAGGTCTCTGATGTCAGCAGAAGGATGTCAGCACCTCCTTCCCGACTGTGCAGGTCTCTGATGTCAGCAGAAGGATGTCAGCACCTCCTTCCCGACTGTGCAGATCTCTGATGTCAGCAGAAGGATGTCAGCACCTCCTTCCCGACTGTGCAGGTCTCTGATGTCAGCAGAAGGATGACAGCACCTCCTTCCGACTGTGCAGATCTCTGATGTCAGCAGAAGGATGACAGCACCTCCTTCCCGACTGTGCAGATCTCTGATGTCAGCAGAAGGATGACGGCACCCTCCTTCCCGACTGTGCAGGTCTCTGATGTCAGCAGAAGGATGACAGCACCTCCTTCCCGACTGTGCAGATCTCCGATGTCAGCAGAAGGATGACAGCACCTCCTTCCCGACTGTGCGGGTCTCCGATGTCAGCAGAAGGATGACAGCACCTCCTTCCCGACTGTGCGGGTCTCTGATGTCAGCAGAAGGATGACAGCACCTCCTTCCCGACTGTGCAGATCTCTGATGTCAGCAGAAGGATGACAGCACCTCCTTCCCGACTGTGCAGATCTCTGATGTCAGCAGAAGGATGACAGCACCTCCTTCCCGACTGTGCAGATCTCTGATGTCAGCAGAAGGATGACAGCACCTCCTTCCCGACTCTGCAGATCTCTGATGTCAGCAGAAGGATGACAGCACCTCCTTCCCGACTGTGCAGATCTCTGATGTCAGCAGAAGGATGACAGCACCTCCTTCCCGACTGTGCAGATCTCTGATGTCAGCAGAAGGATGACAGCACCTCCTTCCCGACTGTGCAGGTCTCTGATGTCAGCAGAAGGATGACAGCACCTCCTTCCTGACTGTGCAGGTCTCTGATGTCAGCAGAAGGATGACAGCACCTCCTTCCCGACTGTGCAGGTCTCTGATGTCAGCAGAAGGATGACAGCACCTCCTTCCCGACTGTGCAGGTCTCTGATGTCAGCAGAAGGATGACAGCACCTCCTTCCCGACTGTGCAGGTCTCTGATGTCAGCAGAAGGATGACAGCACCTCCTTCCCGACTGTGCAGGTCTCTGATGTCAGCAGAAGGATGACAGCACCTCCTTCCCGACTGTGCAGATCTCTGATGTCAGCAGAAGGATGACAGCACCTCCTTCCCGACTCTGCAGATCTCGTGCAGCACTGTGTCACGTCAATGTGCCCTTCAGTCAACACCCCGCAGGGACACTTTGTAGGTGTCATCTGTGTCAGTGTGACCATCATGGGCGAGCCGTACCCCACCCGAATAAAACTTGAGTTCAATAACTTTATGTAATACATTTTTTTTCAAATTTCTGGCCCCAAAATGAAGGTGTGTCTTACACATGGGGAATTACGGTATATTAATAGGTCATTTATTATGTGCCCATCCAGAGTGTATATGCTGTCCTGGATCTACACGGCTGTGTCAATGCCGTATCTGTTGTCAGCTCCTCGGTACTTGAAGAATTGGATGTCACCAAACCACCATCGATAACTTCTGAGAGCGATGAGGAAGAAGACGTAGAACACAACGTGAGTGATAGAGGGGGCTCGCTCTGTGTGATAGAACGGGTGACTCGGACAAGTGTCCTTCCCCCTGCAGGGTGACACAGATAAAAGCTATGTATCTCTCATCCGGTGACCCTAAGGCTATAATTTTATTTCCAGCAGGGTGACCCTCTGACTGTTCTTCAGCCTCTGTCTTTGCACTTTATGGGTAATCATGGGAAGAATATTCTTCTTGCACATGGGAATCGAACGGCTACACGCGTGTCCAGCTATAACCAGGGAATTGTGGTTGTGGCTCAGCCGTTACCTCGTCTCTTTCTGTTCCAGGTAAGTAGATGTACAAGCGGTGGAGGATCTGAATTGGGGGCTGTATTGCCCGTTAGTAGATGTATAATAATAACCAGAATAACCCTCCTCCAGTCTTCCAGTATGTAAGTAATAACTTTACTGCTCCCACCAGGTGCGAATAGACCAACTCTCCCCCCCGCTGGACAGGTTCTCTTTCCATCGGAGTCTTTGGTGTCTCACCTGAGAGACTCAATTTCCCAGCCACAGCTGCTGCCATCAAGAGGAGTTCCTGGATCTTCCAGCGCAGTGCCGTGCTCTGCAATGGGGCTAAGGTACTGCTAACACAATGTACGTCAGGCCTTGCTGTGTTCCACCGTTAACCCCCCCTCCCCCACACCACCCTGTACGACGGGCCTCACTGCACTCCTCCGCTGAACACCCCCCGTTCAACATGGTCACTGCACTCCACCACTTCCCCTCCTCACTCTATGATGGGCATTTTGTGCTCTGCCGCTGCCCCCTCCTTGTATGACGGGCCTCGCTGTGCTCCACCGCCGCCCCCTCCCGTATGATGAGCCTAGCTGCGGTCCTCTGCTGCTCTACGTACCCACCCCCCCTCCCTGTATGATGAGCCTAGCTGCAGCCCTCTGCTGCTCTACGTACCACCACCCCTCCCCATATGATGAGCCTAGCTGCGGTCCTCTGCTGCTCTACGTACCACCACCCCTCCCCATATGATGAGCCTAGCTGCGGTCCTCTGCTGCTCTACGTACCACCACCTCTCCCCGTATGATGAGCCTAGCTGCGGTCCTCTGCTGCTCTACGTACCACCCCTCCCCGTATGATGAGCCTAGCTGTGGTCCTCTGCTGCTCTACGTACCACCCCCTCTCGCCCCGTATGATGAGCCTATCTGCGGTCCTCTGCTGCTCTACGTACCACCACCCCTCCCTCCCTGTATGATGAGCCTAGCTGCGGTCCTCTGCTGCTCTACGTACCATGCCCCCCCCCCCTCCCCGTATGATGAGCCTAGCTGCGGTGCTCTGCGTACCACCACCACACCCCGTAAGATGAGCCTAGCTGCGGTCCTCTGCTGCTCTACCTACCACCCCTCCCCGTATGATGAGCCTAGCTGCAGTCCTCTGCTGCTCTACGTACCACCACCACTCCCCGTATGATGGGCCTAGCTACGGTCCTTTGCTGCTCTACGTACCACCACCCCTCCCCCGTATGATGAGCCTAGCTGAGGTCCTCTGCTGCTCTACGTACCACTCCCCCTCCCCGTATGATGAGCCTAGCTGCGGTCTCTGCTGCTCTACGTACCACCACCCTCCCCGTATGATGAGCCTAGCTGCGGTCCTCTGCTGCTCTACCTACCACCCCTCCCCGTATGATGAGCCTAGCTGCAGTCCTCTGCTGCTCTACGTACCACCACCACTCCCCGTATGATGGGCCTAGCTACGGTCCTTTGCTGCTCTACGTACCACCACCCCTCCCCGTATGATGAGCCTAGCTGAGGTCCTCTGCTGCTCTACGTACCACTCCCCCTCCCCGTATGATGAGCCTAGCTGTGGTCCTCTGCTGCTCTACGTACCACCACCCTCCCCGTATGATGAGCCTAGCTGCGGTCCTCTGCTGCTCTACCTACCACCCCTCCCCG
Organism: Mixophyes fleayi; assembly: GCF_038048845.1. Lineage (NCBI taxonomy): Eukaryota > Metazoa > Chordata > Amphibia > Anura > Limnodynastidae > Mixophyes > Mixophyes fleayi. The sequence continues at coordinate 773,977 of NC_134405.1, read as the reverse complement.
TATGATGAGCCTAGCTGCAGTCCTCTGCTGCTCTACGTACCACCACCACTCCCCATATGATGAGCCTAGCTGCGGTCCTCTGCTGCTCTACGTACCACCACCCTCCCCGTATGATGAGCCTAGCTGAGGTCCTCTGCTGCTCTACATACCACTCACCCTCCCCGTATGATGAGCCTAGCTGCGGTCCTCTGCTGCTCTACATACCACCACCACTCCCCGTATGATGAGCCTAGCTGCGGTGCTCTGCGTACCACCACCACACCCCGTATGATGAGCCTAGCTGCGGTCCTCTGCTGCTCTACCTACCACCCCTCTCCGTATGATGAGCCTAGCTACGGTCTCCGCTGCCGCCTGTACATCAGGTTTCGCTTTATAGATGTATTATCTGTCTTCTCTCCTTTAGATCCGTGAAGGTTATGGCCTAATCTTGATCTGTGCCCTGAGGGAACATGTCTTGGTCTACTGTTGGATTCATCGGGTGGCTTCACTTGTATATTAATGGATTGGATCAGGGTGTAGGAGCACAGGACCTCCCAGACTTGTGTTACGTCATTGTAGACCTTTACGGACAATGTGAGCAGGTCAGTGTACAAGGAATATGTATTCTCCAACTATGAGTGGTGGCCCAGGACATCAGGACAAAGATGATGTCAGCAAGTCAAAGTTGTTTTCCAACTCGGATATTAAACAAGTCCATTGTCTACTGCTTCTAATACACATCAATGTTAAATTACTGCTTAGTGGTGTTATATTATTATATCCTATTGTGGTGGAGGTCGGGCGGGGGCTGTTTTTTTTATTAATGTTCCCCTAACTGTCGTGTTCCATCTGGTGTAGAACCCGCTCGTCCACGTTACACACGCCATTCCTGACCTGCGTAGTGTTGTTTTATTGTATCCAGCTCATTCCCGATGACTGGCTGGGTAATTATAATGGGGATACTCCTATGTCTGTCTCCCCTCCTCCAGGTTTCCATAGTGACAGGAGAGGTGCAGGGAGCAGAGTCCGATGGGCACGAGGGGCATCTTCCTGGAGAGAGGGAAAAGGCGGACATGGTGGATGGTAAGTTGTGCTCGGTGAGCCTACACTTATCTAAATGATGGGGTCCATTGCCTGGATAATTCTGGGCCTCCTCTATAATTACAACTTTAAATCCTAATTGAGCAATCACATAGGTGAAATGACGTGGTTAGAACGTGACCCAACATCACACACTACTGCTGCCGGAGTCTTTTCCCCCGACACAGTGAAATGGGGTCCCACAAATGAGCCGTTTAGTAGAGCCCCGGATAACGGTACTTGACGATGAGTAACTAGTTATTAATAGATGAATTATTAATAGTCTCAATAATCTTCCTAGGTGTGAAGGAGAGCCTTTGCTGTATGACGCACACTGTCTCCCTCTGTCCCCCCTCTGTATGACGCATACTGTCTCCCTCTGTCCCCCCCCCTCTGTATGACGCATACTGTCTCCCTCTGTTCCCCCTCTGTATGACGCATACTGTCTCCCTCTGTCCCCCCCTCTGTATGACGGCACACTGTCCTCCCTCTGTCCCCCCTCTGTATGACGCATACTGTCTCCCTCTGTCCCCCCCCTCTGTATGACGCATACTGTCTCCCTCTGTTCCCCCTCTGTATGACGCATACTGTCTCCCTCTGTTCCCCCCCCCTCTGTATGACGCACACTGTCTCCCTCTGTCCCCCCTCTGTATGACGCACACTGTCTCCCTCTGTCCCCCCCCTCTGTATGACGCACACTGTCTCCCTCTGTCCACCCTCCTCTGTATGACGCATACTGTCTCCCTCTGTTCCCCCCCCTCTGTATGACGCACACTGTCTCCCTCTGTCCCCCCTCTGTATGACGCACACTGTCTCCCTCTGTCCTCCCCCCTCTGTATGACGCATACTGTCTCCCTTTGTCCCTCCCCTCTGTATGACGCATACTGTCTCCCTCTGTCCCCCCCCCTCTGTATCACGCATACTGTCTCCCTCTGTCCCCCCCACCTCTGTATGACGCATACTGTCTCCCTTTGTCCCTCCCCTCTGTATGACGCATACTGTCTCCCTCTGTCCCCCCCCTCTGTATCACGCATACTGTCTCCCTCTGTCCCCCCCACCTCTGTATGACGCATACTGTCTCCCTTTGTCCCTCCCCCTCTGTATGACGCATACTGTCTCCCTCTGTCCCCCCCCCTCTGTATGACGCATACTGTCTCCCTCTGTTCCCCCCCCCTCTGTATGACGCGCACTGTCTCCCTCTGTCCCCCCCTCTGTATGACGCATACTGTCTCCCTCTGTCCCCCCCCCTCTGTGTGACGCACACTGTCTCCCTTTGTCCCTCCCCCTCTGCATGACGCATACTGTCTCCCTCTGTGTCTCCCCCCCCCCTGTATGACGCACACTGTCTCCCTCTGTGTCCCCCCCTCTGTATGACGCACACTGTCTCCCTCTGTGTCCCCCCCCTCTGTATGACGCACACTGTCTCCCTCTGTCCCCCCCCTCTGTTTGACGCACACTGTCTCCCTCTGTCCCTCCCCCTCTGTATGACGCACACTCTCCCTCTGTCCCCCCTCTGCCGTTTAGTAGAGCCCCGGATAACGGTACTTGACGATGAGTAACTAATTATTAATAGATGAATTATTAATAGTCACAATAATCTTCCTAGGTGTGAAGGAGAGCCTTTGCTGGGTGCCCCCTGACCCACTCGCCCTCCTGAGCTGTGAATATCTTGCTCTCTGCCTCCGATTCAAGGAATTTCTGCTTCTGCCAGGTAAGGCTTACATCACCTGTCCTGTCCCCCCCTCCGTATGACGCACACTGTCTCCCTCTGTACCCCCCTCCGTATGACGCACACGGTCTCACTCTGCTCCCCCCCCCCTCCTCCATATGATGCACACGGTATCCCTCTGTCCCCACCTCCGTATGACGCACACGGTCTCACTCTGCTCCCCCCGCCTCCATATGATGCACACGGTCTCCCTCTGTCCCCCCCCCTCTGTATAACGCACACTGTCTCCCTCTGTCCCCCCTCTGTATGACGCATACTGTCTCCCTCTGTCCCCCCCCCACTGTATGACGCACACTGTCTCCCTCTGCCCCCCCCCCACTGTATGACGCATACTGTCTCCCTCTGTCCCCCCCCCACTGTATTGACGCACACTGTCTCCCTCTGCCCCCCCCCACTGTATGACGCACACTGTCTCCCTCTGTCCGACGCACACTGTCTCCCTCTGTCCCCCCTCTGTATGACGCACACTGTCTCCCTCTGTCCCCCCCCTCTGTATGACGCATACTGTCTCCCTCTGTCCCCCTCTGTATGACGCACACTGTCTCCCTTTGTCCCTCCTCTGTATGACGCATACTGTCTCCCTCTGTCCCCCCTCCTCTGTATGACGCATACTGTCTCCCTCTGTCCCCCCCCTCTGTATGACGCACACTGTCTCCCTCTGTCCCCCCTCTGTATAACGCACACTGTCTCCCTCTGTCCCCCCTCTGTATGACGCACACTGTCTCCCTCTGTCCCCCCTCTGTATGACGCACACTGTCTCCCTCTGTCCCCCCCTCTGTATGACGCACACTGTCTCCCTCTGTCCCCCCTCTGTATGACGCATACTGTCTCCCTCTGTCCCCCCCTCTGTATGACGCACACTGTCTCCCTCTGTCCCCCCTCTGTATGACGCACACTGTCTCCCTCTGTACTCCCCTCCCTATGATGCACACGGTCTCACCCTGCTCCCCCCGCCTCCATATGATGCACACGGTCTCCCTCTGTCCCCCCCCCCTCTGTATGACGCACACTGTCTCCCTCTGTCCCCCCCCCCTCTGTATGACGCACACTGTCTCCCTCTGTCCCCCCTCTGTATGACGCATACTGTCTCCCTCTGTCCCCCCCCACTGTATGACGCACACTGTCTCCCTCTGCCCCCCCCCACTGTATGACGCACACTGTCTCCCTCTGTCCCCCCTCTGTATGACGCACACTGTCTCCCTCTGTCCCCCCCCTCTGTATGACGCATACTGTCTCCCTCTGTCCCCCCTCTGTATGACGCATACTGTCTCCCTCTGTCCCCCCTCTGTATGACGCACACTGTCTCCCTTTGTCCCTCCTCTGTATGACGCATACTGTCTCCCTCTGTCCCCCCTCCTCTGTATGACGCATACTGTCTCCCTCTGTCCCCCCCCCTCTGTATGACGCATACTGTCTCCCTCTGTCCCTCCCCCCCTCTGTATGACGCACACTGTCTCCCTTTGTCCCTCCCCCCCTCTGCATGACGCACACTGTCTCCCTTTGTCCCCCCCCCTCTGTATGACGCACACTGTCTCCCTTTGTCCCCCCCTCTCTGTATGATGCACACTGTCTCCCTCTGTCCCCCCCTCTGTATGACGCACACTGTCTCCCTCTTTCCCCCCCCCCTCTGTTTGACGCACACTCTCCCTCTGTCCCCTCTCTGTATGACGCACACTGTCTCCCTTTGTCCCTCCCCCCCTCTGTATGACGCACACTGTCTCCCTCTGTCCCCCCTCCTCTGTATGACGCATACTGTCTCCCTCTTTCCCCCCCCCCCTCTGTTTGACGCACACTCTCCCTCTGTCCCCCCTCCTCTGTATGACGCACACTGTCTCCCTCTTCCCCCCCCCCTCTGTATGACGCACACTCTCCCTCTGTCCCCTCTCTGTATGACGCACACTGTCTCCCTTTGTCCCTCCCCTCCTCTGTATGACGCATACTGTCTCCCTCTGTCCCCCCCTCCTCTGTATGACGCATACTGTCTCCCTCTGTCCCCCCCCCTCTGTATGACGCACACTGTCTCCCTCTTTCCCCCCCCCCTCTGTTTGACGCACACTCTCCCTCTGTCCCCTCTCTGTATGACGCACACTGTCTCCCTTTGTCCCTCCCCCCCTCTGTATGACGCACACTGTCTCCCTCTGTCCCCCCCCCCTCTGTATGACGCACACTGTCTCCCTTTGTCCCCCCCCTCTGTATGACGCACACTGTCTCCCTCTGTCCCTCCCCCTCTGTATGACGCACACTCTCCCTCTGTCCCCCCCCCTCTGTATGACGCACACTGTCTCCCTCTGTCCCCCCCCCCCCCCCCTCTGTATGACGCACACTGTCTCCCTTTGTCCCCCCCCCTCTGTATGACGCACACTGTCTCCCTTTGTCCCCCCCCTCTGTATGACGCACACTGTCTCCCTCTGTCCCTCCCCCCACTGTATGATGCACACTGTCTCCCTCTGTCCCCCCCCCTCTGTATGACGCACACTGTCTCCCTCTGTCCCCCCCCCCCCTCTGTATGACGCACACTGTCTCCCTTTGTCCCTCCCCCCCTCTGTATGACGCACACTGTCTCCCTCTGTCCCCCCCCCTCTGTATGACGCACACTGTCTCCCTTTGTCCCCCCCCTCTGTATGACGCACACTGTCTCCCTCTGTCCCTCCCCCTCTGTATGACGCACACTCTCCCTCTGTCCCCCCCCCTCTGTATGACGCACACTGTCTCCCTCTGTCCCCCCCCCTCTGTATGACGCACACCGTCTCCCTTTGTCCCCCCCCCTCTGTATGACGCACACTGTCTCCCTTTGTCCCTCCCCTCCTCTGTATGACGCACACTGTCTCCCTCTGTCCCCCCCCCCCCCCCCTCTGTATGACGCACACTGTCTCCCTCTGTCCCCCCCCCCCCTGTATGACGCACACTGTCTCCCTCTGTCCCCCCCCCCTGTATGACGCACACTGTCTCCCTCTGTCCCCCCCCCCCCCTGTATGACGCACACTGTCTCCCTCTGTCCCCCCCCCTGTATGACGCACACTGTCTCCCTCTGTCCCCCCCCTCTGTATGACGCACACTGTCTCCCTCTGTCCCTCCCCCCACTGTATGATGCACACTGTCTCCCTCTGTCCCCCCCCCACTGTATGATGCACACTGTCTCCCTCTGTCCCCCCCCCTCTGTATGACGCACACTGTCTCCCTCTGTCCCCCCCCCTCTGTATGACGCACACTGTCTCCCTCTGTCCCCCCCCCCCTGTATGACGCACACTGTCTCCCTCTGTCCCCCCCTCTGTATGACGCACACTGTCTCCCTCTGTCCCCCCCCCCTGTATGACGCACACTGTCTCCCTCTGTCCCCCCCCCTCTGTATAACGCACACTGTCTCCCTCTGTATAACGCACACTGTCTCCCTCCCTATGACGCACACTGTCTCCCTCTGTCCCTCCCCATCACATAACGCACGTTGTCTCGCTCTCACCGCTTCTCCTGCCTCTGTTGTAGATGGATATTTCATGGAAGATTGCAAGCTGTGTGTCTGTCACTGTGACTCCTGTCACAAGCTGCGAGGGGATGAGCTGTACAGTAAGAGAGGAGACCCCCTGCGGGAGTACGCTGAGCCGGGCGGCTGGTGTAGTTTCCCTCTCAGGTAGGAAATGGAAGACACGATTGTAACAATTCTTGGAATGTCTCGTGCTCATCACCCCTCTCTTACAGGCTCAGCCCGCGGCTATCCTGTACTCAGTACAAGAAGTGGCATATCGCTTACCAAGGCAGTAGTGCAGGAAGCGTGCGAAGATTGCTGGATCGGGGGGAACTGCTGCCAGGTGCGTAGATTGACCAGTGATAATCACCCGAGAGGGAATCTCCGCTCTCAGGGTCATTATGAAGATTTGTTGTCCTGTGAAGCCAGTTAGATAAAGGAATAGGTAAACGAATCTACAGATAATATTCACACACGTGTAAAGTATCCAGCCTTTGACAGGTGAGATGTTGGATATTTAAGATCAATTTATTTTTCTGTTAGTTGTTTTCTGATAAAAAGAAAAATCTGGCTGCAGTATCTTAAAGTGGGATTACCAACAGGAAGTCTGGTGTACGCGGAAGAAAATTGTTCTCCAAAATCTAAAATGTCTTTCACTGTTAAAGTGTAAAGCGGCGGTTCCCAAAGTGTGCGCCGCGGCTCCCAGGGGTGCCGCGGCGCTGTCACTGGGGTGCCACGGGCCAGCCCTAGAAAAAAGAAAGCAAACAGAAACTTACCAATCCGCGCGGCGCTAGGACCCTGCAGCCTCCTCTCCCGCAGCTGTCACTGAATATCGACGTCAGTGACAGCTGCGGGAGAGAGGAGGCTGCAGGGTCCTAGCGCCGCGCGGATTGGTAAGTTTCTGTTTGCTTTCTTTTTTTTCTATAGCTGGCGCGGGGCAGAGTAGGAGGGCAGATGGCAGAGGAGGGGGAGAGAGAGCTGAGGAGGAGGGCAGATGCCAGAGGAGAAGGGCAGATGCCAGAGGAGGAGGGCAGATGCCAGAGGAGGAGGGCAGATGCCAGAGGAGGAGGGCAGATGCCAGAGGAGGGGGTCAGATGGCAGAGGAGGAGGGCAGATGGCAGAGGAGGGGGACAGAGGGCAGAGGAGGGGGACAGCGTGAGAGAGGGCAGAGGAGGGGGACAGCGTGAGAGAGGGCAGAGGAGGGGGACAGCGTGAGAGAGGGCAGAGGAGGGGGACAGCGTGAGAGAGGGCAGAGGAGGGGGACAGCGTGAGAGAGGGCAGAGGAGGGGGACAGCGTGAGAGAGGGCAGAGGAGGGGGACAGCGTGGCAGAGGGGGCAACGTGAGAGAGGGCAGTGTGCCTGGATGCAGAGGGGGCAGTGTGTCTGGATGCAGAGTGCCTGAGGGCAGAGTGTCTGGATGCAGAGGGGCATTTTTGCATACAACTAAATAAGTATTTTTGTCGTGACCTAAATACTTATTGCAATTTTTTGACCCAACTACTTCTAAAACAGGACTGTTCAGTAATTATTTTGGAGGGGTGCCTTGAAAAAATTTGGAGACTCTAAGGGTGCCGCGAACTGCAAAAGTTTGGGAACCACTGGTGTAAAGTATATGTCTTGGATTTGGTCCAAGTCCATGGAGACAAGTTGGGTGTTAATCCCTTCATCCCTGGAATGTCCAATACTGAAGCTTTCATCTGATTCCTCTTCCAAGCTGTAAACACCCGGCTATATTTTGTTTTGTCCTGCCAGGGTGGTTGGTCTCTGAGGGTTCTCACCCATTCTCTCAGATCCTTCTTCACACCCTGTTCTCTAAGTTGGGATTGAGAGGGCTATCCAAAGTCTTGACTCCATCCCTGGATAAGGCCAGAAGTTCTCGTTTTACCGGTGGTCTCCCGGGACAGCTGCTTTCCTTCTGGCTAGGTCCAGAAGTATGAGATGGTCATCACCACCTGCCTGCGATGGTTCCTCCCTGCCACCCATCCCATATGTGGATTGGCAGAGGAAGGTAGCGGGAGAACAATCTCCCAGGACTGTTTAATTCTTTTTCCGGACTGCTGCTTTCTGAATCACCTCCTGAGTGGACGCAGTCATACCTTCTTTTCTGTCTTCTCTGCTGGTAGCCTAGTTAGTGTAATCAGTCAAGCTTTCTCCAGCTGCTGCTCCTCGCAAATTGGCCAAAATATGGCTCCAACTGCTAGTCTTGCGTTCCTCTAACGCTAGATGTGATACATGTACTCTGTAACGTTGTAAACTGGATCTCCCCCAACTAATGCCAGGAATCGGAACAGATTCTACACCTTCCAGGGCTACTGGATCCCTGCAGTCTACTATGGACCAAGTGACATTGTCCGTCGGGCCCTCTCAAGAAGCAACTAGCACTTTATTTGCAGTGCTAATTTCTGATTTGCTGTAACAGTGGTCACAAACAGAGGTCAAGGCACTCCCCTTCCTACTCTTCATCCTAAAACTCAGAGGGGGAGCTTCATTCCTTAAGCAAGATATCGTCACTTTAAGTTACTCTACCAGTAACCAAGTTAGGACTCTTTGGGGGAGTAGAATTCCTTTTTATTTTCCAGCATAAAATTCTTTTGAAGGAGATTCTGGCAACCCTACAGCTAAAGGATTTGCCTCCTGCAGCCTCCAAAGCGGGCAGTGTCCTCAGAGTTTAGTGGAAAAATCCAGAATATTTCCTATGTTTATCTCTATTGTGAATGGAAGCAACCAGACCGATGTTAGAGTTTTGTGAGTAAAATCACCCTTGGCTGGGACTGTGATTACCCTCCATGGTATTCAGCTCCCTCGGACAGACAAGAATATATCCAAAATAAGGCTTTATTACAACAGCACAACACCACAAGACGTTCACAAGTTACAGGGTAAATGTATCCTCCAGCAGCCTCTTGCAGTCAGCACTCTAAAATAATAATCTCAGTATCCTTCAGAATTGTATCCTCCCGCAATATCACCACTACCGTTTAGCTAGACAGTTACGGTGTCTCCCAGCCTGGGTTACTGGCTCACACAGACCCTGTCCTGGTAGGGTTTCCTCCAGCGGCACCACGATGCCTGGCCCAGAGTCCTTTTCACTGATGTCTTGTGCACCAAGATCCTCCAAGCTAGAATAGCTCTGTTGTCATTCTGCTCTCCCTATATTCTTGGCTGTATACACAGGGAATAAGGTCAAATGTCTCAATCCTCCCCCTTACAGCAGGGGTCTATTAGTGAAGGTATTACACTATTACTTCAGGGAATAATATGACCCTTCACGCCTGTATGAATCCTTAAGACATTTGACACATTGTATCTGCAGCGTTACACAATATAAGTCTGAGATACATTTTGATAAAATAACATTTATATTGATACATATTAATACATTTCCCAATGCTATTTCTGCCAGTATAGTACTGTGGTGCACATTATCTGGAAGTTATTTCCTCTCAGATTACCTGTTGACCTAGATAATTAACTTGGGCTGCCAGCTAGATATATTAAGTCACTCAGACATCGTTCTGATTGCTAACACCCCAGGTCTACGCCACAGCTCATAACAATGGACAATTGAGACAAATGGTAACTGCCTTAGCTAACACAGCTTTCCATCCTGTCATGCAATATGGCTTCTGCGGTCCTGTTACTTTCACACAATATGACAATATTCTTTATATTTCTAATACATACAATACTGCAGGTAATAGCAATGGCAAAATGTACCTAATAACATGAAATAATAATACACATAATACACCAATGCTCATGTATATACTTATACTGGGCCAAGGATTAAAAAGTACAGTAAACCGTGCAAAACAGGTGATGAAAAAAAAGCCCTCAGTCCAGTAGCACCCCGCATCGTCACCAGTTTTACCACATATTTCCAGTGCCAGGTATAGTGGAATCCTCCCTGTCATTTGTTAGAGCCTTTTATCAATACCTTCCGCCAGCTTATCAGACACTGTCCAGCACTGGTGCAGGAGGTCCTCTGTCACTGGGACTTATACCCGAACCAGCCATGGCTTCCGCCAGCTTATCAGACACTGTCCAGCACTGGTGCAGGAGGTCCTCTGTCACTGGGACTTATACCTGAACCAGCCATGGCTTCTGTCAGTTTATCAGACACTGTCCAGCACTGGTGCAGGAGGTCCTCTGTCACTGGGACTTATACCTGAACCAGCCTTGGCTTACGCCAGCTTATCAGACACTGTCCAGCACTGGTGCAGGAGGTGCTCTGTCACTGGGACTTATACCTGAACCAGCCTTGGCTTCTGTCAGTTTATCAGACACTGTCCAGCACTGGTGCAGGAGGTGCTCTGTCACTGGGACTTATACCTGAACCAGCCTTGGCTTCTGTCAGTTTATCAGACACTGTCCAGCACTGGTGCAGGAGGTGCTCTGTCACTGGGACTTATACCCGAACCAGCCTTGGCTTCTACTAGCTTATCAGACACTGTCCAGCACTGGTACAGGAGGTCCTCTGTCACTGGGACTTATACCTGAACCAGCCTTGGCTTCTGTCAGTTTATCAGACACTGTCCAGCACTGGTGCAGGAGGTGCTCTGTCACTGGGACTTATACCTGAACCAGCCTTGGCTTCTGTCAGTTTATCAGACACTGTCCAGCACTGGTGCAGGAGGTGCTCTGTCACTGGGACTTATACCCGAACCAGCCTTGGCTTCTGTCAGTTTATCAGACACTGTCCAGCACTGGTGCAGGAGGTGCTCTGTCACTGGGACTTATACCCGAACCAGCCTTGGCTTCTGTCAGTTTATCAGACACTGTCCAGCACTGGTGCAGGAGGTGCTCTGTCACTGGGACTTATACCTGAACCAGCCTTGGCTTACGCCAGCTTATCAGACACTGTCCAGCACTGGTGCAGGAGGTCCTCTGTCACTGGGACTTATACCTGAACCAGCCTTGGCTTACGCCAGCTTATCAGACACTGTCCAGCACTGGTACAGGAGGTCCTCTGTCACTAGGACTTATACCCAAACCAGCCTTGGCTTCTACTAGCTTATCAGACACTGTCCAGCACTGGTACAGGAGGTCCTCTGTCACTGGGACTTATACCCAAACCAGCCTTGGCTTCTACTAGCTTATCAGACACTGTCCAGCACTGGTGCAGGTGGTCCTCTGTCACTGGGACTTATACCTGAACCAGCCATGGCTTCTGCCAGCTTATCAGACACTGTCCAGCACTGGTGCAGGAGGTGCTCTGTCACTGGGACTTATACCCGAACCAGCCTTGGCTTCTACTAGCTTATCAGACACTGTCCAGCACTGATGCAGGAGGTCCTCTGTCACTGGGACTTATACCTGAACCAGCCATGGCTTCTACTAGCTTATCAGACACTGTCCAGCACTGGTACAGGAGGTCCTCTGTCACTGGGACTTATACCCAAACCAGCCTTGGCTTCTACTAGCTTATCAGACACTGTCCAGCACTGGTGCAGGTGGTCCTCTGTCACTGGGACTTATACCTGAACCAGCCATGGCTTCTGGCAGCTTATCAGACACTGTCCAGCACTGGTGCAGGAGGTCCTCTGTCACTGGGACTTATACCCGAACCAGCCTTGGCTTCTACTAGCTTATCAGACACTGTCCAGCACTGGTGCAGGAAGTCCTCTGTCACTGGGACTTATACCCAAACCAGCCTTGGCTTCTACTAGCTTATCAGACACTGTCCAGCACTGGTGCAGGAGGTCCTCTGTCATACCCGGGTATGAAAACAAATCCTGATCCTGACATTGCTCCAGTTCCCCACATCAGCAGTTCTGGGGATACTATTCCTACCAGTATGATATAATAAGATGATAATACCCCATTCACTGTTTTTGCCAATAATATTTATGAATATTTTCTGTAAATCTACAGCGTTTTCTATTTCGAGCCTTGCCATGTGGTCCCATCTATGGTAGACGTAAATAGCCCTTCTCCTGGAACCAACATATTAACAGGCTCTTCAGGGGGCACAGACGTGCATTCAGGTTCTTCAGATATTCCGCTGATACAATCCGTCATCTTTCCCCGGAGGAGTATATCTTCCACAAGTAAAAGTACAGAAACTCATTTCATCCACTGTTCAATTCCTATTGTAACCCAGATTGTCAGCTGACAATTGCCTGGTGTTCTGGGCAATATAGACGATCACATTGCCATGAGACCTCCTCAATCACAGTTCCTGAGGTACTGGAGCTAAAACCTCTTTCATATGTCGAGATGCAGTGGTGGGCAAGGGACACACGCAGATTAGACAAGCGCGGAGATGCTGGTTTCTACTGGTGTCTACTTCCCCTAAACTTTATTTATCTTCAAGCAGGGATCCCGGTTCTCCTTTTCTGGACAGATCAGATTTAGAACTGATTGGCTGTTAGTATTTACATCACATGACAATGGAACCAAGTATTCAGCTGCAGAAACACCATTATCTTAATAACAGAACGGAGATAGACAGGAGGAGTCTCTCAGATTTTGTAAAAGCCTTTTCTTGGAGACTCTTATTGTGGGTGTAGTAAGATCCACCTGGTTTCCATCTCATTCTCCCTTTTCAACGGCTCCATTGCTGCCATTTAAGACGCACATCCTGGCTTTCCTAATGGGAACAGACGGCTACTTCCTAGAGTTGGGGTATCTAGAGCTCAGAGGAGAAGAGTCAGGTTAAAGTTTCGTTATTTAGTTATACTGCCTCCTAGTGGTGAAGGTTTACAGTAATGATTTACACTTGCTGATCTTTTGAGTTTGACTGGCTCTAGTTGTGTTTTATATGGAAGTTATACACAAATGATCCATTTATAATGGGATATATATAAAATGTCATTTTTCCACTGTCCCTATCGGTCAGTGTAATGTGTGGGGTTAACCTGTAGGTGTCACCAGGGGAGGCTACCAGTGCGGACCCACTCCTGAGTGTAGGCTAGACGCCTGTATGGACGTCTGTGTCCGAGTATTAATGGAGTGCTTCCTGTTCTTATTAATGTGCATCTCGCTCATCGAGGGAGCTTGATCTTGTGGTGCAGAAGGTTAGGACTAGTGATGTCTCTCCTCAGTTTAGTTTTTTTTAGGTTTTTATGACATTCAGAAGACTAGATAATATATAAGCCAGAGACTATACATTCTACGCTTTTTCACACTACTGCTATTCTAAGCTGGACTATACTTTTACTTCTCACTTGGATGTAGGCCTAGTTAGCTCCCTTGTTAATTTGCCAGGTCAAATCAGTTTAATGCTCAGATACTTCTGTTTTTTACATGTGGTAACCCCATTCTCTGTGTTTCCCAGGCTCCTCTTGTATTCTCACATCCGTGCCGGTGAAGACCGATCCACAGAATGGCTTTCCGACATCTGAACCAAATGTTCTGCAGAGCCGAGAGACGCAGAGTGCGGTGCTGTCGCCAACGCTGCGATACGCTGGTCTGCTGGATTTCTGCCCCAAAGTGCAGTGAGTATATTTGTCACTTTCCAGTCATTGACAGTAACCTCCGAACAGCTTTATGATTTGGAAGAGATTTTATAGATGCTCTGAATGTGATGTCTGGCTTATGCCTTTCTCTTTATGGCACTGAATAAATGGCAGCTGTAGATATGGTCAATAGGTTCAATTGTTGTTCAGAGCAACCTCTAGAATGGGGAAGAAATGTGATCTACCTGACTGACGGGGGAGTGATTGTTGGAGCCAGACGCGGTGGTTTGAGTATCTCAGAAACTGCTGATCCTTTGGGATTTCCATGCACAACAGTCTGTAGAATTTACAGATAATGGTGCACAAGACATAAACCACCCACTGAGCGGTGTCCGAAGAGACTGGTCAGACTGGATGAAGGTGACAGTAACTGACATAACCATGTATGACACCAGTGGTCTGCAGTAGATGGCTTACAGCAGGCCTGTCCAACCTGCGGCCCTATAGATGTTGTGAAACTACAAGCCCCAGCATGCTTTGCCAGTAGACAACCTGTTGATAGCTGGAAGGGCATGCTGGGACTTGTAGTTTCACAACATCTGGGGGGCCGCAGGTTGGACAGGCCTGGCTTACAGCATCTGAGGAGCACACCAGTGGTCTGCAGTAGATTGCTTACAGCATCTGAGGAGCACACCAGTGGTCTGCAGTAGATTGCTTACAGCATCTGAGGAGCACACCAGTGGTCTGCAGTAGATTACTAGCAGCATCTGAGGAGCACACCAGTGGTCTGCAGTAGATGGCTTACAGCATTTGAGGAGCACACCGGTGGGAAGGATGGATCCATCCTGCCTGTGTCAATAGTACAGGCTGGGACGTGTGGGAACCTTAATACTAGTTAAGCATCATTTAAATGCCATGGCTTACCTAAGTATTCCTGCTGACCATGTGCATCCCTTTATTGTTATAGTCACCTTTTAATGGCTACTGTGAGGACAACTGGTTTATCTAGCCCAATTCTACCCACTTCACGCTGGCTGGCCACTCAGGTTTGCCTTACTATGTCATGGCAGCCTACCCAGTACCTTCTATGGTTCCTATAGTCACTCAGGCAAATGCAGTTAGAAAGTACAATTATATATTTATTGTAATAAAAACAACATTAGAATACTATAGACAAACAGTAAATAAATGGCAGGCATGTTCAGTACATTATCTGTCCATGGGATTCATCTGAGCTGCAGATGTACCAGCAGAAGCCTAGACCTCAGCGCTGGAGTTCGTCTTCCCATGATACAGGATATTGATAATCACCGGGTCTGCTAGTAGAGAACAGAAACTCAACACCAGTCAGTCCTACACCTTCCAGGAGTCCATCCTCAGACATAGCACCCCTCCCCCCCTAGAGTGAATCCTTATATCCAGGGTGAAATTTTCTCAGTGTTTTCCCATCCCTGGATAAACCCCTGGATCTCTCCTTCTTAACCATTGATGGGTGCTGGACTGGAGATGAGCCTGCTTTCCACAGTGGCTCCCCTGCTGTGTCCCTGCCACAATGTCTGGGCCAGTCCTGTGGAAGACAATGAGTAATAATTGGCCTTCCCCATCTGATCCTTACCCATAACCCACCTGGCTTCAATTTAAGAACAATGTATAACCGCATCACTGCAATATAAACAATATACAATAAGCAATATACATTTTTACAATGAGTAACTTATAGTGAAAGTCACTATTTAGGCATGGCTACAATGTCCCCTTATCCACATGTAATTTGACAAAGCGTTTGCACTCTGGTGAGCTGGGGAACATTAACAGGGCTATAAAAGTACATGTTATACTCCACGTTTTGTGAGAAATGAGGGACAGACTGGTTAAGGTGATATCACAGCTACTTCCAGCAGGATAATGCCCCTTGTCACAAAGCAGATGTCATTTTAAGCTGGTTCTATGAACATGACAATGAGGTCAGTGTACCCCAATGGCCTCCACAGTCACCAGATCTCCTTTCAAGAGATCCCCTTTGGGATATGGTGGAATGTGCAGCTAACACTTCTACAGGAGCTGCGTCATGTTAACTAGATCTAGAAAGGTGTAACTGATTGAGTGTCCACTGCGTGTACATTGAGGCATCAGGCTTCACTGTTAAAGATAAGAGATTATGCAGAAATACTAAATATACAATGTTCTCATGTCTCAAAGTAAATGCTGTGCTCCAACTACTACTCAGTCCCTGGGTGGTGGGACAAGGACGTCTGTGGGAGTAGATCGGTCGCTGGGTGGTGGGACAAGGACGTCTGTGGGAGTAGTTCGGTCGCTGGGTGGTGGGACAGGACGTCTGTGGGAGTAGATCGGTCGCTGGGTGGTGGGACAAGGACGTCTGTGGGAGTAGATCGGTCGCTGGGTGGTGGGACAGGACGTCTGTGGGAGTAGATCGGTTGCTGGGTGGTGGGACAGGACGTCTGTGGGAGTAGATCGGTCGCTGGGTGGTGGGACAAGGACGTCTGTGGGAGTAGATCTGTCGCTGGGTGGTGGGACAAGGACGTCTGTGGGAGTAGATCGGTCGCTGGGTGGTGGGACAGAACGTCTGTGGGAGTAGATCGGTCGCTGGGTGGTGGGACAGGACGTCTGTGGGAGTAGATCGGTCGCTGGGTGGTGGGACAGGACGTCTGTGGGAGTAGATCGGTCGCTGGGTGGTGGGACAGGACGTCTGTGGGAGTAGATCGGTCGCTGGGTGGTGGGACAGGACGTCTGTGGGAGTAGATCGGTCGCTGGGTGGTGGGACAGGACGTCTGTGGGAGTAGATCGGTCGCTGGGTGGTGGGACAAGGACGTCTGTGGGAGTAGATCGGTCGCTGGGTGGTGGGACAGGACGTCTGTGGGAGTAGATCGGTCGCTGGGTGGTGGCACAGGACGTCTGTCAGAGTAAATGCTGCATTCCAGCTTCTAATAAGACTCTCACCTTTATTTCAGGTTCAGAGACCCTCGTACTCAACGTATGTTTGGAGCGCAAGTGGCTCTTCAAGTGTGTGTACGCCCAGGATCCTACAAGATGGGCCCACCATCAGCAGGACCCTCTGATTTTTTGGATCCCAGAATTCCCAGCTCTGAGATGGAGTGGTTGACCAAGGAAAAAGGGGCTACTATCTTGAGGGGTCTTCTGGTGCGTGTGGAGTGAACTTTATAAACTGATCCTTTAGGTCCACAGACATCACCGAGAGGAGAGAGAGGACTGAGCATATCTGTGCCACAAATGGGGGTGATCTGTTACACGCTTTGCCCTCTCCCCCCCCCCCCCCCCCCTCGTTGTCTCCAACTTTTCTTGCTATGTACCCTAATAACTACATTTTGTGTCTTCGCATTTGTCCTTCCCACGGTTGTTTACATTCCCCTACTCCCATTAATTTATTGGAAGGATGAAGAATCTGGTGGGGCGGCATGAAATGTGAACGGGGACCTTGTCTCTGAGAGTCTGCCCCTCGCCAGGCCTTTTATTTAAGCTGCTGTTCTCTTCTCTTGATTTGTACATTGAGTTTATTTTTTTTTTAATACATGAATTTCTTGTACAGAATGTGTATATTTTGGATGTAATAGCAGTATTGGAAGCTTCAGAGCAAGAGAAACATTGGGTTTTACCTGTGAATGAACCTTTTCTATATCTTAAGGACCTTTGTCTGATCTGTCTTCTCCATGTAAGTTACTGGCCCCCTAATGTTGCTGGTGCCCTATGCTATTGGGCGTGAAGAGAGTAATGACCAGTGGAATTGTGGCCCCTCTTGCACCCTCTGATTTATTTGTCTATAAAAGTGCATATCTGGCAGTGATTGGAGAAAGCCTGGAGTCACCTTTTCCCAAATGCTGGGGCAGTACTAGCGGGGCAGTAAGGGCCATGGAGGTACGGAAGCCTGGGTGCTCTGTGGCTACTGATTGTGGTAGTGTGAGAGAAGTTATGATGTCCCCCAGGAGACACGGTTTAAGTGTTAGGTTTTCGCATCGGTTCCCCTTTACCTGGACTGTTACCTATTCATTGTCATAATCGCCATTATTTATAGACCATATATGTGTCACACATTTTATATTTACCAGTCTCTTTCTTCCTATTTGCTGTTAGAGACACCATATTGTCAGACAAATAAAGAGGTTCTAGTATTTGTAAGACAGACAATGTCTAACATTAGCTTTAGCCAGAGGAATAAAACTCTAAAAAGAGATCGAATAATACACTTAATCCTCTTTGTTTTTAGGAAACTAACCAATATTATATTATTATAATTATTGAACTATATGAAACATGCAAGAATATCCAGTCAACTCCACACGTTTTTTAACAGGGGAGGGAGATATGGCTGGTTTAGGGATCAGTTAGAAGTTAGGCAAAACATTTCTTACTGGTGTTCAAACCAGACTTCTATCCAGGAATGCTCCCTCCTGGTAATAGGGTAGTGAAGTGCAACTCCCAGCCACTGTTTGCTGAACTCCTGACTGCCACGTCTCTAATTTATAAAGGCGGGCTTCCTCGAAGACATCGGCGTGCTGTCCATCATCTGCTCCTCCTCCATCATCAGAGCTGGTTCCCGTCTTGTAATATGACACTAGCGGTTATTAGAGTGTGACACACCACAACTCCTAGCCACTGTTTGCTGAACTTCTCTCTGCCACGTCTCGAACTTCCTGAAATTCATCAGAGAGCTGGGCACAACATGACCCCTCTCCTATGGCACTGTTTGCCACACTTTTTATTATTATTATTATTATTATTAATTTTTATTCATAGGGCGTCACTAGGTGTCCGTAGCGCCGTACAGGGACAAACGAGATTACAATACGAGGTGAGACAGCACAGTACAGTAAACAATAATCACAGTAACTCAGTGAGCTCAAAGCACCGCTAGAGGGGCGGAGGAGGGGAGAGGGGAAGGTCCGCCAACGACGGAGTCCAAGAGGAAAGGCACGGATGACAGGGAGACCCCTAGAGGGGAGAGGAGGGAGCGAGAGGGGATGCGGGAAAGAGGGTCCTCAAGGAGGAGGGCTAAGTAGCTGGAGAGCAGGGTTAACAGTGGTGAAGACAGGAGGAGAGAACACTTTGCAGGTTCTACTATATCGGACCGTGTTCTAAATTACGTCAGGTGACATAAACATGACGTATGAAGTGGTGTAATTGGGTAACAGGATTGTGACTGGATCACCCTCCTATGCCACCTTTTCATAGGTTGGGCTTTGCATTGCCACGGTCACCTTTTTTTCTTTATTTTTTATCCCAGATGTGCCCCTCTAAATGCTATAGGGGTTGCAATGCTGCCACTACCAAGCTCTGGCACCTGGAACAGCTTCCTTCTGGGTATCTCTCGCTGCTAGTGTACTGCACCTGAGCTGGTACCCCTGACCTCTTCTTCCAGATCAGGGTTGTTGTGGATAGTCCCCCCCCTCACCCCGTGGCCTATCACAGTGGTCAGAGCTGCTGGGTAGCGGGCAGAGCGTTGTTATTAGACGCTTGGTACCAATCCCCCAGAACAGCCGAATAATGGATTAGATTGATCTAATCTGTAGGTCACAGGAATTACAGCAGGTAAGTAGGCATCAAAGCAGGATCCTGAAGCACTGATGTTTTTTGCTCAGAAAGGGCCCTTATTGTTATGATTCCTAGTGCTTTCAGGAAGCAGCAACAGAAGTATAATAAAGCAAATGTCTTTATTCAGGCAAAGTACATAAACAAGGATTCAGTACTTGGGATATGCAGATTTCCAGGATGCAGTATAAACAGGTATAACTCAAATCCACAGATATGAACAGGTGAGATCAATGGCAGAAAAAGTTCACAGAGCAACAGGTTCCAAGTAATGACTGATAGAGATAAATAGCAGGGACAAGTATAATGAGTTACCCCAGTCCAGGAGGCACAAGGCCGTCCAGGGAAGCAGACAAACGGAGTCCAGTGATCAAGCAGAGATCAGGTTAAGCAGAATCCAATAGGCGGACAGAGGTCAGGGTCACAAGCGAAAAAGCATGGTCCAGTAATCAACCTGTGGTCGGGGAAACAGACAAACAAGCAGGGTCCAGGAATCAGGCAGAGGGTTACAACGGGAGATCAACAGCAGAAGCACAAACACTGGAACAGGACGTAACCAGCAGCAGCCAGGGATTAAAGATGAACTGCACAGAGCACAGCTTGAGGCAGGTATTTCAAGTTGTGGGACAGGTGCAGTTCTAATCAGGCAAGGGGATTAACTCCTACAGACATGGTATAAAGTTCAGGAACAGAACAGCAGCACCTCTGGTGGATTTGAGGTACTGCGGCTACATACAAGGAACAGGCAGAGTAGTTACACTTATAATTATAAGGAGCATTACACACTAATTAAAGGTACTAGTGATACTCCAAAAGTACAGATGGTATAAAAACAGTTGAAATACAAAATACAGCTCTTTATATACTGTCTGACACACATGTTGGTAGGGGGTATCCAGCCCCCTGCCCATATCTGGCGCAACAACCTCTTAGATATTACATTTGATGTTTAGCATCAGGATGCAATATTCTCTAAACTTGGATTTAACATAATTTACACTTAGCAAAATTTACATCGATCTATGATTTCCCAAATTACTTGCTGTTGCATTATTCAGATAATTCCCCTGTATTTTTAACATGGCTGGATACACAGGATACAAAGGTAAAGAGTCCCTTCTGTATATTCAGGCTTAAAATATGTGTTGTTCACCGTCAGATAAAAAGGCTCAATCAGCATGGGGGTTTCCTTTCCTTTCGGCACTGCACACCAGTGACTAACTAGCACCACAGTGTCCATACATTAAATATATACATTTAAATTAATTAACATTCCCTTGAATACATCCTGTTGCGCTGGGGTTTAACCCATTTAGTACAGCAGCATCCGATATTAACCCATTCACTGCTGCGACAGCCATCTGGGAGGTGAGTGGGACCCGACCACAATGATGATTAGATGTAATCGGGTAACGTGATGATGTGATGTAATTATGTACCATGATGAGGTGTAGTCAGGCGACAGGAAGAATGATGTTGATGTAGAAAGTTTTGCTTACAGCGGGGACATGTACTAAACTGCGTCCATACCTCTAGATTTGTGGCCCCCTTATGGTTAGAGAGTTCAGTAGTAGAGCACAGTAACGGCAGGTAAGTGTAGTATGTATCCTGGAGGTGTGATCACTTGGACGCACCCTGGAGGTGTGACATCACTTGGACGCACCCTGGAGGTGGGACATCACTTGGACGCACCCTGGAGGTCGGACATCACTTGGACGCACCCTGGAGGTGGGACATCACTTGGACGCACCCTGGAGGTGGGACATCACTTGGACGCACCCTGGAGGTGGGACATCACTTGGACGCATCCCCAGATATGCTGAGGACGAGACCTGGTCTAAAGAGATGATGGCGACACCAGCAGCTGATTGGCTGTGCAGTGTGTACTAATAGAGTAATGTGACGATCATTTACTGCGATTTCGGTTGTCTACCTCCATAAACTCTACATTGTCAGCTATTTCCTCCACTATATATAATGATGAGTCTCAGTCCTATAGCTTACAGGATATTCTGCACAAGAGGACGTAGGTTTTAGGACATTTAGTAATATACATCTATATATAGTAGAAATACATTAATGCAATATGTTACTTCTAAAGTGATCCGGCCACAACGAGGTTGATGAACGAGGTGCAGACATGAGACACTGGGTAGAACCGGTTTGGTAAAAGTCGCTGTATTGTTTTGTATAGAACGTTGAGTTAATTTACCTACACTTTTGTTTCTAACTTTATTTTGTATTTAGCATCATCCTAAAATCTTGAAGAAAATAACATCCTGCATATCCCTCTGCAGCATATTATCCCTGTTTCCCACTCTAATAATAACCAGCAAGTTATATTGCATCAGGAAGCAAGTGTCAACGCTAGATCACCAGTGAAGACCTTCAGGGTGGCCAATCTGGGAGAGGGCGTAGACTGCACCGAGCCAACCAATTAGGGCTAGATTTGGCTGGGCCAATGGACAAGGACTTTCTGCTCATGTGCAGTTCATATCTCCCCTGAATCGTCATGAGGGCAGATCTCTTCTCTAGCAAACAGTAGAGTTTTCTACACAGCAATATTACATATTAATGTTTAGCATTGAGGAATGGCTCTGGGAGCACAGAACAATGGGTTATCTTAAATGAGATTTAAATACAATCCATAATCGGTAATCTGTGATTCCAAAATAACTGTCTGGTATCTCATGGGCACAGCTTTCAATTCTCAGTACAATTGCTCCTTAAAAACTCTAAAATGGGCCTGAATTATTCTTGGCAACTTGATCATCTGATGCCAGGTTAGATATTGTTATTGTATATTACAAGCAACATCAGAAGCTCGATAGACCTGAAGTAACCTGCTCCAATGATTTAAGCGTAGAGGATACTCAGGAATTTATATGGACTCTCTCAAGACCAGTAATAGCCTCTCTGAGATCTAAATAACTTCTGTTTTTCTTCTACTGCAATCCTCAACTCGTCACACACCCCCGACAGTGTGGGGATGTACAACATGATGAAGATCTATTTGCCCTCCAGTACATTTTCTCCAGATTTCAAGATTTTAAATCTAATTAAACAAAATGAGTTATCTTTGAATAAACAATGACAAGATTTCTCTAGTGTCTCTATTACTTTATGTCGCTAAATGACAGAGGGTAAGAAGTCAGGGGCTCTCTAAGAATTTTAAGATTTTAAAAAGAAATCACTACTGTAGCCTTGTCCAACTGACTCCCTGTAGCAGAATGGATTCAGAATTTGAAGAAGAATCATGAGAAGTAGCCTAGTAATTTAAATTACAGAAGCCTGTTGCAGAAGTGGTTGAGATGGAGCTAGAACTGATTCTGTAGAACCCAAGGAGATGGTGCAGTAGCAACAGGTGGTCATGGAAACCATGAAGTCCTTCAATCAGGACATCAATACCTCAAAGACAAGCAGGAGGGCATGGTCAAAGAGCCAGGTGGACCAACCTCTGGATTAAGAACATACCTGAAACCATTTACTCCTCCCAACTGACCAGAACCCTGTGTCCTAGCCCTCAGAACTCTGCGTTACCTTGACATGTGGTTCTCAGACTTTACAAGACTAAAGAGAGACCTTTCCTGGGTTGCAGGAGCAGAGAAAATTTACTGTTTGTGGATTCTTAATTTTTCAAGGCTTTGCACTTATCACCATGCGGAAATGTTAAAGGACATTACAAAGACCCAATGAGAAAATCAGGGAAACTACCTTACCCTTCTAATAAATAATGACTGCAAACAACTTACAGGGAAGACCCCCAGATGAAGCTTTGAGGATCCTGAACCTCCCCTCACCACCAATGCCCTCTATACAGAGGTTCCTAAAACAGGTGTAATCATCTTTTGCAAGGTCTCCTCAAAGCACACTAAAAAGGGACTGTCAGTGGTGTCAAAACTGCTATAACTCTCCTTCTCTTGTTATATGTGCCCATGAAGGAGCTTGCAAGTGGCCTGGAGGCACTGAGTCTGAGCTTGTAGTATGTTCTCTTTAGATGCCCCACCAAGACTGACTTCCAGAGCTTAGTTTCTGGGGTCTGGCACCACCCCAAGCCTAATTTGGCTCTAGGAGGTTTGGAGAGCTGGCCAGAATTAATGAAAGCCCAAACTTACTCAGCTTGGCTGTGGTGCTTTGCCTCCTCGTACTTCCAGGACACGGTGCACCTTCAGTGTACAACAGAACCTGATCAACATTACTGGAAGGTCCTCCAATACTGCTGCCCTATGATTCACAACTCAAAGCCAAATGGCACAGGCTCTTCCAGGCACTGTACAGAGCACCCTGCAGAGGAGGTTTCTGATGCCACCAGTCCCTTTAATTCATCATGTATACATCTAAATAGATGTTTCCCACAGCATGTGGGGAGGAAAGAGAGGGGGCCCACATAGGTCCTCATTTAGAGCAGAGCGTAATTTTGCATTCTGAACATACCTGTAAATTTGGGATGAAAAATTTAGATCTTACACGTGTATTTCCACCAGTTATCATCATCAACTTGATTAATGATCGATTACTTCGGAAACAAAGATGGAAAGTCTCCTATGAAATAGGAGGGCAATAAGGGAATGGGTGTTTATTTCTAACAGAATATTTTTACACAATGTCAGTGTGGTTACTTTACTATGTGGAACTACTGGTCCCAGTATGCTGTTGCAGCCATGGTATGCTGGCACTTATAGTTCTCAAGTGCCAGCAGACCCAAGCAATCAATGGTTTCCAGGGCATGCCGGAATTAGTAATATCACATTGTAAAATAATAATTTTATTACTGTTTCGACTCTGCCTATGTTTTGTATGTGGCAGCAGTACCTTTAATCCACCAGAGGTGCTGCTGTTCTGCTCCTGAGCTTTGCACCATGCCTGTAGGGGTTAACCTCCTTGCCTAATTAGAACTGCACCTGTGTCTCAGCTTCTAATACCTGCCTCAACCTGTGCTCAGTTCGTCTTTAATTCCTGGCTGCTGCTGGTTCTGCCCTGTTTCAGTGTTTGTGCTTCTGCTGTTGGTCTCCTGTTGTGACCCTCTGCCTGATTCCTGGATCCTGCTTGCTTGCCTGTTGCCCCGACCACGACTTCATTACTGGACTATGCTATTTCGCTTGTGACCCGACTTCTGCCCAGCTTTTGGATTCTGCTTAACCTGATCTCTGCTTGATCACTGGATTCACGTTTGTCTGCTTCCCTGGACAGCCTCGTGCCTCCTGGACAGGTGCGTGCTGGCGAATGTCAGCCTGGGGGTGCACAGGTGATGCGGCCGCGTCATTAGGACGTGGCCACATCGCCTGTCATGTGATGTGGCCGCCTGTGCACTGTCGCGGCCACATCGTTTGTATTGTGATGCGGCCGCAGGTAAATATTAAAAAAAAAATTGCAATCACGGGGGGTGGGGGGCGGTCACAACAGGGGTAAGACGGAGCGGCCCGGGGGACCGAAGCCTCCCTGGCCCAGCCCGCCACTGCTTCTGCACTGGGGTAACTCCTAATACTTGTCCCTGCTAGTTATCTGTATCAGTTATTACTTGGAACCTGTTGCTCTGTGGACTTTTTCTGCCATTGTTCTCACCTGTTCGTATCTGTGGATTTGAATTATTATGCAACCTGGAAAGCTGCATATCCCACGTACTGAATCCTTGTTTATTTATTCTGCCTGAATAAAGACATTTGCTTTATTATACTTCTGTTGCTGTTTCCTGAATGTACTAGGAATCCTAACAAATACACATTTACTTATTACCCCAGCTCTACTCCCCAATTCAGGGGGGTTGACATGAGCCCCAGTGCTAGGAGCAGTGTCAGAGGAGCAGGTGTCCTGTATACCTGAACTAGGGGTCCATTACCCACAAGACAACTTGGAAACAGCGGGCTGGTGTATATGTAGGCTACTGATTGCTGGCACCCCGATCTGCTTCTCTCGGCGTAGGTGGCCGCAAATTCAACTTGCACTTTGCTTAAAATTCCACTTTGTTTTACTGCACCTGTGTCCCTCCCTAGAAACTCAAATTTTGCTATGTAGCTCCCAAAGTTCTAGTTCTGCCCCTGGCTATATGTGTCCCAGAGTTCATTCTAACTGCAGGAATAGTGGGTTTTATTTCCTCTCCAAGCCACGACTGCATTAGGTTTGTTAGAACGTCATTTTGATTATTAAGAGTTTTTTGTTTTTTTTATTTCGTTTTCTGACAGCCCCAGCTGGTCATTGAATATGCAATAGTCACCGTAATCTTGTATAAACGGTGGTAGACTACATAGAACAGTGTGTTACAGTCTTTTTCGGGACTAGTACCGCACTGGTTTCCCTGGAGCCCCTGGAAGGAACAATGACCTAGGATCTTCTTTACCTGTTTTTTTTTTTAATCATCTTGAGCTCCTCAGAGGCCACCCAGTACGCTGGATGCCTACTGGGCTTAGACTCCCCAGTGTCAACATGATGGGTTACCAAATGGGTCCCGGCTGTCTCTCCAGGACCTCCCCCATTTGGTCAGTTAAAGCACTATCTGCACTTGATCCAGTCCTGTCTTATCTCCACTGGAGGCAAACATACGACAGGAGCCTATGCCTCTCTATCTAGGTAAGCTTTTACCCAGTTAATATGGTAGAGTCTCAGTCTCATACACACCATGTGAAGTGATACAATGTTGTCATCTTCCCCATGCTGCTGACTGATTGTGCAGGGCATGACCCAGACTGCCTGTATGGGTGGAGACTAGTAGTAGTACTTTTTGCCCTACCTGCAGTTCCCTTACTTGAGTACATCTGTCATGTCCTCACTTCTGTCTGACTTGAGTTACCCAGAGATTAGAGTGAATTATCTTCATTCATTTCCTCAGTAGTTCTCTTAACTGTTTTACATACTCCTAACATGTGGACATCATGGGAGCTGGATTTTCCTTCCAAGCTTTCTTGGACTGTTTCCAAAGGCCCTCTCACCCTCCGCATGTATAGCAACTTGAATGGGGAGGAAACCTGTCGGTTCCTGCAGGACTTCACTGTATGCAAAGGAGCTGCTGCACAGATCGCTCTCACTCCCGCCTTTCCGAGTTGATGTAGGTGTGCAACAGGTGACATTAAGCTAGTCAGAGTCCTGTTGTCTGGAGATTGTAACGGTTGGTATGAAGTGGTTTCCCTGGTTAGTGACCTAAAACATCCATAAGGGTCTGCTATATGCCCATCATCTATGGATGTGTGCACTACTGCTGCTCCAAAAGCTCCGCAATGGGCAAAGCACTGAAAAGCCCTACTTCCCCTATCCATGGGATGTCTTCCAACTGATGTGAGGGCGCACCAAGGAAATTGATGTCCATGAGTCCCTAAGTACTTTTTTTGTCGCCCACCTACAGTGGTTGCAAGTTGCCCCACGTGTTTTGGGGGGGGGGGATCCTCTTCCAATATTCGCAGAAATATCCACTTTTAAAGCCATTTAATCCACCTCGGTTTCTCTCCATACTAAAACTCTTCAGTGATTGGATATCGAATGACACCGCTGCAGGTCTTAAGCCAGCCCCTGAGAAAGGACCTCAGCTCCTTGGGCAGTCTCGCTGGATAGGACTGGTCTGCAGGCATTGGAAACCACCTATATGTTCTGATGCTTAGAAGGTGCATAAATCACAATATTTATACATGTCTCTTTATACAATTGTCTCATTATGCACAAACATATCTACTGAATGGACCATGAACCACTTTGGATACAGTCATGGGCAGAATATTAGATGTCTCCCCCACTCTGTTTAGTGACATATGCAGCAATTTAATATGTCGGGCGCTTGTGTGATTACTCTGCCACCCTGTCCTCTTGGTCTCTACGGTGAACTTGTGGTTTCCTCTGTGATTCCCCATCATTACTGACTACTCCTTGGACACCAGACACTCCCTGACTGCGACTGTGCATTAGCTGTAGGAGAATAGTCACTGCCACCATCAGACTCCTTCACCTGGAACCACTTACATCTGGCTGGATGGAATGACTGCCTCAGCGCTGCTTTGCTGCTGGCTGGTTCTTCCTGACGGCTTCTTTGATCAGCACTGCAGGGTAGGAGGCTGTCACAGATATTATATTCAAAAAGTGAGCCTGCAATTAAGATTCCCAAGTGGCTGGAAACTTCGGGTAGCCAGCAGACTGAAGATATAGCCACAAGTTCAGTGCCCAATCAGACAGAAATCCATTCACCATCAAAGATGAATGATACGATGGCAACTGAGGGGCACATTTATCAATATTCACATAAAGTGAAAAGTAGTTTTCAATCCTTATCGCAATGATAAGGATTGAACTATTTCTCACATTTATGTACAGCCCTGCACAGAAACAGCAGTTCCGAAAAACTGCTGTTTCAGTGATAAAAAAAATCATACTTACCCCCCTCTTCGGAAGCGCTGTCTCCGGATCTTCTCCTCGTTCTTTTCATTCTTCAATTGCGCATGTGCAGTTCCAAGAACTGGACATGCGCACACAGATCCCCGCTCTGTCTCTATAACTATCGTTGCAGAGAGAGAGCGCTGAGTGACAGGGAGGGATCATGTGATCCCTCCACACATGCGCTGTCCAGCTCTGCTCTTCGGAGCAGAGCTGACAGCATTGGATTTCTTCAATTCTGATAATGTACGCCAGCTTGTTTTTTCGGAACTTGTTAGATTTGAGCTGGGAGCAGTCACCATACCGTAGAATGGTGACTGCTCCCAAAAATGAAGAGGAGTGCAAAGCAGCAGATATCCATGATATCTTCCCTGCTCCTATCTGCTGCGATGCACCTTTCATAAATATCCGGAGAACACCCAGGAAGCTTAATTTCACAGTAAGTGCACTACCGTGCTTTCATAAATATGCCCCTTAGTATATAACCTGGTTACATGGGGGTCATGAGAAGATGGTTAGAGGAGGATTCTGAATACAAACAGCAGGAGACACTGAAGTAGTCTGGTACTGAGAGTGGGAGCCAGACACCGAGGTGAATCCCTAATCTGCCACTAGGTGCTGCATGTGCCGAGGGAATATACTGACGTTCCTGCTGACATCAGTGAGTACTTAACCATTGTACTTGTGGTTGCTGTGAGTCAGACTAGCTGCTAATACTGCAAACGTAGTAGAGTGCTATGTAGCAGACTACTTCCTAAAGATACTCTGTTCCATTTCACAATCATTGCAGCCACAGTTTACAACACAGGACAACCGGGGAATGGATTAGAGTGTTAGCTCTTATCTGTAGGTCACAGGGTACAGCAGGTAATAGCTGTCAGACAGGGTCTTACAAACAGAAAGGTCTTTATTTGCTCAAAAGTAGCCCTTACAAGTGCTGCTACACCTTCCTCTGCGGCACTGATGGTCACCTCAGAAGTACAGATACAATACACACTTTATATGCACAGTACAGCTCCTTTATACATATAACCTGTTAGGCGGTAATCCAGCCTCCTGCCCCTTTAACCAATCCAGGCTGATTCATGAAGCTTGTACATCTGCCTAGAGGGTTTTACACCTGTAACATAGCTGCCAGCGACAGGGGGCGTGTGCTCCCCCACCCCCCCCCCCCGCTAATGAGCTGCCAGCGACAGGGGGCGTGTGCTCCCCCAACCCCCCCGCTAATGAGCTGCCAGCGACAGGGGGCGTGTGCTCCCCCACTCCCCCACTAATGAGCTGCCAGTGACAGGGGGCGTGTGCTCCCCCACCCCCCGCTAATGAGCTGCCAGCGACAGGGGGCGTGTGCTCCCCCAACCCCCTTGCTAATGAGCTGCCAGCGACAGGGGGCGTGTGCTCCCCCACCCCCCCGCTAATGAGCTGCCAGCGACAGGGGGTGTGTGCTCCCCCACCCCCATGCTAATGAGCTGTCAGCGACAGGGGGCGTGTGCTCCCCCACCCCCGTCCCCACATCAATGAGCTGCCAGCGACAGGGGGCGTGTGCTCCCCCACCCATGTCCCCCCATCAATGAGCTGCCAGCGACAGGGGGCGTGTGCCCTCCCCCATCAATGAGCTGCCAGCGACAGGGAGCGTTTGCTCCCCCGCCCCCCATTAATGAGCTGCCAGCGACAGGGGGCGTGTGCTCCCCCACCCCCGTCCCCCCATCAATGAGCTGCCAGCGACAGGGGGCGTGTGCCCTCCCCTCCCCCATCAATGAGCTGCCAGCGACAGGGGGCGTATGCTCCCCCGCCCCCCATTAATGAGCTGCCAGCGACAGGGGGTGTGTGCTCCCCCACCCCCATCCCCCCATCAATGAGCTGCCAGCAACAGGGGGCATGTGCTCCCCCTCCCCCGTCCTCCCATTAATGAGCTGCCAGTGACAGGGGGCATGTGCTCCCCCTCCCCCATCCTCCCATTAATGAGCTGCCAGTGACGGGGTGTGTGCTCCCCCAGCCCCCCATCAATGAGCTGCCAGTGATGGGGTGTGTGCTCCCCCTGCCCCCATCAATGAGCTGCCAGTGACGAGGTGTGTGCTCCCCCAGCCCCCCATCAATGAGCTGCCAGGGAGAGGGGGTCACAGCCTCCTCTTCTCCCCTGGTGCCAGTGACGGGGTGTGTGCTCCCCCAGCCCCCCATCAATGAGCTGCCAGTGACGGGGTGTGTGCTCCCCCTGCCCCCATCAATGAGCTGCCAGTGATGGGGTGTGTGCTCCCCCAGCCCCCCATCAATGAGCTGCCAGTGATGGGGTGTGTGCTCCCCCAGCCCCCCATCAATGAGCTGCCAGTGATGGGGCGTGTGCTCCCCCCGCCCCCCATCAATGAGCTGCCAGTGATGGGGTGTGTGCTCCCCCAGCCCCCCATCAATGAGCTGCCAGTGATGGGGCGTGTGCTCCCCCAGCCCCCCATCAATGAGCTGCCAGTGACGGGGTGTGTGCTCCCCCCGCCTCCCATCAATGAGCTGCCAGTGATGGGGTGTGTGCTCCCCCCGCCTCCCATCAATGAGCTGCCAGTGATGGGGCGTGTGCTCCCCCAGCCCCCCATCAATGAGCTGCCAGTGATGGGGTGTGTGCTCCCCCCGCCTCCCATCAATGAGCTGCCAGTGATGGGGTGTGTGCTCCCCCAGCCCCCCATCAATGAGCTGCCAGTGACGGGGTGTGTGCTCCCCCAGCCTCCCATCAATGAGCTGCCAGTGATGGGGTGTGTGCTCCCCCAGCCTCCCATCAATGAGCTGCCAGTGATGGGGCGTGTGCTCCCCCCGCCTCCCATCAATGAGCTGCCAGTGATGGGGTGTGTGCTCCCCCAGCCTCCCATCAATGAGCTGCCAGTGATGGGGTGTGTGCTCCCCCCCGCCTCCCATCAATGAGCTGCCAGTGATGGGGCGTGTGCTCCCCCAGCCCCCCATCAATGAGCTGCCAGTGACGGGGTGTGTGCTCCCCCAGCCCCCCATCAATGAGCTGCCAGGGAGAGGGGGTCACAGCCACCTCTCCTCCCCTGGTGCCAGTGATGGGGCGTGTGCTCCCCCAGCCCCCCATCAATGAGCTGCCAGTGACGGGGTGTGTGCTCCCCCAGCCCCCCATCAATGAGCTGCCAGTGACGGGGTGTGTGCTCCCCCAGCCCCCCATCAATGAGCTGCCAGTGACGGGGTGCGTGCCCCCACCATCAATGAGCTGCCAGTGACGGGGTGTGTGCTCCCCCAGCCCCCCATCAATGAGCTGCCAGTGATGGGGTGTGTGCTCCCCCAGCCCCCCATCAATGAGCTGCCAGTGATGGGGCGTGTGCTCCCCCTGCCCCCCATCAATGAGCTGCCAGTGACGGGGTGTGTGCTCCCCCCGCCCCCCATCAATGAGCTGCCAGTGACGGGGTGCGTGCCCCCCCCCATCAATGAGCTGCCAGTGACGGGGTGTGTGCTCCCCCAGCCCCCCATCAATGAGCTGCCAGTGACGGGGTGTGTGCTCCCCCCGCCCCCCATCAATGAGCTGCCAGGGAGAGGGGGTCACAGCCTCCTCTTCTCCCCTGGTGCCAGTGATGGGGTGTGTGCTCCCCCAGCCCCCCATCAATGAGCTGCCAGTGATGGGGCGTGTGCTCCCCCCGCCTCCCATCAATGAGCTGCCAGGGAGAGGGGGTCACAGCCTCCTCTTCTCCCCTGGTGCCAGTGATGGGGTGTGTGCTCCCCCAGCCCCCCATCAATGAGCTGCCAGTGATGGGGCGTGTGCTCCCCCCGCCTCCCATCAATGAGCTGCCAGTGATGGGGTGTGTGCTCCCCCCGCCTCCCATCAATGAGCTGCCAGTGATGGGGTGTGTGCTCCCCCCGCCTCCCATCAATGAGCTGCCAGTGATGGGGCGTGTGCTCCCCCAGCCCCCCATCAATGAGCTGCCAGTGATGGGGCGTGTGCTCCCCCCGCCTCCCATCAATGAGCTGCCAGTGATGGGGTGTGTGCTCCCCCAGCCCCCCATCAATGAGCTGCCAGTGACGGGGTGTGTGCTCCCCCAGCCCCCCATCAATGAGCTGCCAGTGACGGGGTGCGTGCCCCCCCCCGCCTCCCATCAATGAGCTGCCAGTGATGGGGTGTGTGCTCCCCCAGCCTCCCATCAATGAGCTGCCAGTGACGGGGTGTGTGCTCCCCCAGCCTCCCATCAATGAGCTGCCAGTGATGGGGTGTGTGCTCCCCCAGCCTCCCATCAATGAGCTGCCAGTGATGGGGCGTGTGCTCCCCCCGCCCCCCATCAATGAGCTGCCAGTGATGGGGTGTGTGCTCCCCCCGCCCCCCATCAATGAGCTGCCAGGGAGAGGGGGTCACAGCCACCTCTCCTCCCCTGGTGCCAGTGATGGGGCGTGTGCCACCCCAGCCCCCCATCAATGAGCTGCCAGTGACGGGGTGTGTGCTCCCCCAGCCCCCCATCAATGAGCTGCCAGGGAGAGGGGGTCACAGCCACCTCTCCTCCCCTGGTGCCAGTGATGGGGTGTGTGCTCCCCCAGCCCCCCATCAATGAGCTGCCAGTGACGGGGTGTGTGCTCCCCCTGCCCCCATCAATGAGCTGCCAGTGATGGGGTGTGTGCTCCCCCAGCCCCCCATCAATGAGCTGCCAGGGAGAGGGGGTCACAGCCACTTCTCCTCCCCTGGTGCCAGTGATGGGGTGTGTGCTCCCCCAGCCCCCCATCAATGAGCTGCCAGGGAGAGGGGGTCACAGCCACCTCTCCTCCCCTGGTGCCAGTGATGGGGTGTGTGCTC
Organism: Mixophyes fleayi; assembly: GCF_038048845.1. Taxonomy (NCBI): domain Eukaryota; kingdom Metazoa; phylum Chordata; class Amphibia; order Anura; family Limnodynastidae; genus Mixophyes; species Mixophyes fleayi. Next base: position 741,650 of record NC_134405.1, on the reverse strand, counting down.
CCCCAGCCCCCCATCAATGAGCTGCCAGGGAGAGGGGGTCACAGCCACCTCTCCTCCCCTGGTGCCAGTGATGGGGTGTGTGCTCCCCCAGCCCCCCATCAATGAGCTGCCAGTGATGGGGCGTGTGCTCCCCCAGCCCCCCATCAATGAGCTGCCAGTGACGGGGTGTGTGCTCCCCCTGCCCCCATCAATGAGCTGCCAGTGATGGGGTGTGTGCTCCCCCAGCCCCCCATCAATGAGCTGCCAGGGAGAGGGGGTCACAGCCACCTCTCCTCCCCTGGTGCCAGTGATGGGGTGTGTGCTCCCCCAGCCCCCCATCAATGAGCTGCCAGGGAGAGGGGGTCACAGCCACCTCTCCTCCCCTGGTGCCAGTGAGTCCATGGTGGGAAATTATTGTGGCTCCATCATCATTCCAACCTCTGGTCCAGAGCACTGTGTTCTCCTGTGTAAATCTTTGTTGCTGGGTCTCTCAGCCGGCTCTTCATCGCCTTAGTCAGACCCTCCAGCAGCCACTGTACAGTAACCCTCAGAGATAGGGGTACCACCAGGCACTTTGGTCATGTACGGGATCCAGAACGGCTGCAGACCACCGGCGAAGCCCCTGTTCCTCACTGGACCACCAGGGTGACCAAGACACATTTATTTTATTAAGTGTACAATAAAATATGAAGAACACATTTTAAAATATATTGGTACACTTAGACACCTGGCGCACCGCGCTGTGACTTCACCCCTTCATTGCTGCGCGTCGTACATTAACCAGCACTGCTGTGCCATCCTCCAAATAATCATATTTGCCAAATAAACATCTTAAATACACCTATTTTTACACCCTTTGTACCCTCTGTGCATGCGCCAGAGTTTTACCTATTCATTGGACATTGACTCTGCCAGTGCTGTGGTCATAAGGGGACAATACTTATCAGATCACACGACCTAGTGCCAGCAGGCAGTTTGGATGTTTGGTAATAGTGAGGAGAGAAGGAGAAAGGATAAGATCACAATACTAAGACAAAACATTGCTAATAGTGTAACAACCGTCCGCAGAGACGTTACCGGGACGTTTCCTGTGAGGATGTCATTAATGTCTACTGTACATAAAATACAGTGTTACAGTTGCTGCTGATTACAAACACATGTTCTAGCTGTATACACAGCCGTCATCACTAGTAATCAGCACTTACACCCGACCTGTAGCTGCTGATTACAAACACATGTTCCAGCTGTATACACAGCCGTCATCACTAGTAATCAGCACTTACACCCGACCTGTAGCTGCTGATTACAAACACATGTTCTAGCTGTATACACAGCCGTCATCACTAGTAATCAGCACTTACACCCGACCTGTAGCTGGTGCCAGTGATACCACGTAGCTTAGAGATGCCCAGACCTTGAATCGGACATGCGTGTGTTCCAGCTTGGCACGCCCTGACCGTACACTGACTTTGTGCATACGTCCTGTTACGCCCCTGATCATACATAGGCCATCGTAAGGGGCTTGTGCACTCAAAGATGAATTGGATGTTTCTCTGTTCTCTGGCGTGTTGTCCGGTTCTGGGGATACGGTTTTATGCAAAATACGACACGTATTGGGATTTATGTTCCTTAATGAATCAGGCCCACAATATGCTGTAATCACTGATCATGGAAACTGCAGTATTATCACTTCCTGCTTTATACAGAGAGGCCCCCGACATCTGTAATATAAAGTAACGCTTGTGCTAATCTCAGTACAGGGAAACTTATATTAACAGACACTGTTGTTATTTACTGCATATAATGTATATATATTTCACTGGACCAGGAACCAGAACACCGGACAAGTCATCTACACACGCTGGAAAATTTATAAAACTTATATTTGGTGTCATTACTGACTGATGAGGAAAATACTGAGAAGAAATAATCATTTACAGTGAGATTCTAACTTGTTATATTATTATTACGCTCTATCAGAGCTGTCTCTCCTCACCTGGTGGGTGTCTCTTATTACTCTTCTTCCTTCCTGGGGAAGAGGGTGTCTCTTCCTCTTTCATATCTCGTCCTCAGGTTGTCTCTTACTGTGATCAGTGTCAATCTCACTCTCTATTAGTGTCAGTCTCTCACTTTCTCTCTATTAGTGTCATTCTCTCAGAGTAAGTCTCTCTCTCTCTGTCTCTCTCTCGCTCTCTCGCTCTCTCTCAGGGTCAGTCTCTATCTCTGCTGTGAGTCTCCTTTAGCTGAGAGATGACGGTCACCCTGGACTTTGAGGAATGTCTCACGGATTCTCCGCGCACAAGGTGAGATGAGTTGGGTGGTCTCACAACTGCCCCTGTACCTCTCCGCTGCCAAATTGGGCCCATTTTCATTATGATGCATAAACTACACCAGCTTCTAAAATTATTATTGTTATCTGTCACTAGTGTCTACTACAACTGTCACAGTGTGTGTGCATCTGTGTGCAAGTGTACAGTGTGTGTGCATCTGTGTGCAAGTGTACAGTGTGTGTGCATCTGTGTGCAAGTGTACAGTGTGTGTGCATCTGTGTGCAAGTGTACAGTGTGTGTGCATCTGTGTGCAAGTGTACAGTGTGTGTGCATCTGTGTGCAAGTGTACAGTGTGTGTGTGCAAGTGTACAGTGTGTGTGCATCTGTGTGCAAGTGTACAGTGTGTGTGCATCTGTGTGCAAGTGTACAGTGTGTGTGCATCTGTGTGCAAGTGTACAGTGTGTGTGCATCTGTGTGCAAGTGTACAGTGTGTGTGTGCATCTGTGTGCAAGTGTACAGTGTGTGTGTGCATCTGTGTGCAAGTGTACAGTGTGTGTGTGCATCTGTGTGCAAGTGTACAGTGTGTGTGTGCATCTGTGTGCAAGTGTACAGTGTGTGTGCATCTGTGTGCAAGTGTACAGTGTGTGTGTGCATCTGTGTGCAAGTGTACAGTGTGTGTGTGCATCTGTGCAAGTGTACAGTGTGTGTGCATCTGTGTGCAAGTGTACAGTGTGTGTGCATCTGTGTGCAAGTGTACAGTGTGTGTGTGCATCTGTGTGCAAGTGTACAGTGTGTGTGCATCTGTGTGCAAGTGTACAGTGTGTGTGCATCTGTGTGCAAGTGTACAGTGTGTGTGCATCTGTGTGCAAGTGTACAGTGTGTGTGCATCTGTGTGCAAGTGTACAGTGTGTGTGTGCATCTGTGTGCAAGTGTACAGTGTGTGTGCATCTGTGTGCAAGTGTACAGTGTGTGTGCATCTGTGTGCAAGTGTACAGTGTGTGTGCATCTGTGTGCAAGTGTACAGTGTGTGTGTGCATCTGTGTGCAAGTGTACAGTGTGTGTGCATCTGTGTGCAAGTGTACAGTGTGTGTGCATCTGTGTGCAAGTGTACAGTGTGTGTGTGCATCTGTGTGCAAGTGTACAGTGTGTGTGTGCATCTGTGTGCAAGTGTACAGTGTGTGTGCATCTGTGTGCAAGTGTACAGTGTGTGTGTGCATCTGTGTGCAAGTGTACAGTGTGTGTGTGTGCATCTGTGTGCAAGTGTACAGTGTGTGTGCATCTGTGTGCAAGTGTACAGTGTGTGTGCATCTGTGTGCAAGTGTACAGTGTGTGTGCATCTGTGTGCAAATGTACAGTGTGTGTGTGCATCTGTGTGCAAGTGTACAGTGTGTGTGCATCTGTGTGCAAGTGTACAGTGTGTGTGCATCTGTGTGCAAGTGTACAGTGTGTGTGCATCTGTGTGCAAGTGTACAGTGTGTGTTTGTGCATCTGTGTGCAAGTGTACAGTGTGTGTGTGTGCATCTGTGTGCAAGTGTACAGTGTGTGTGCATCTGTGTGCAAGTGTACAGTGTGTGTGCATCTGTGTGCAAGTGTACAGTGTGTGTGTGTGCATCTGTGCAAGTGTACAGTGTGTGTGCATCTGTGTGCAAGTGTACAGTGTGTGTGCATCTGTGTGCAAGTGTACAGTGTGTGTGTGCAAGTGTACAGTGTGTGTGTGCATCTGTGTGCAAGTGTACAGTGTGTGTGCATCTGTGTGCAAGTGTACAGTGTGTGTGTGTGCATCTGTGTGCAAGTGTACAGTGTGTGTGCATCTGTGTGCAAGTGTACAGTGTGTGTGTGTGCAAGTGTACAGTGTGTGTGCATCTGTGTGCAAGTGTACAGTGTGTGTGCATCTGTGTGCAAGTGTACAGTGTGTGTGCATCTGTGTGCAAGTGTACAGTGTGTGTGTGCATCTGTGTGCAAGTGTTCAGTGTGTGTGCATCTGTGTGCAAGTGTACAGTGTGTGTATAAGTGTACAGTGTATCTGTAAGTGTACAGTGTGTGTATCTGTATGTTCAGTGTATCTCTGTATAAGTGTACAGTATATCTGTGTGCAAGTGTACAGTGTTTCTATGTGTAAGTGTACAGTGTGTGTATAAGTGTACAGTGTATCTGTAAGTGTACTGTGTGTGTAAGTGTACAGTGTGTGTATCTGTATGTTCAGTGTATCTGTGTATAAGTGTACAGTGTATCTGTAAGTGCACTGTGTGTGTGTGCATTTGTATGCAAGTGTATAGTATGTGCATCTGTGTGCAAGTGTACAGTGTGTGTACATCTGTGTGCAAGTGTACAGTGTTTCTATGTGCAAGTGTACAGTGTGTGCATTTGTATGCAAGTGTATAGTATGTGCATCTGTGTGCAAGTGTACAGTGTGTGTGTATCTGTGTGTCAGTGTGCATTATATCCATGTGTAAGTCTACAGTGTGTATCTGTGTGTAAATGTACAGTGTGTGCATCTGTGTGTCAGTATACAGTGTATCTGTGTGTAAGTGGACAGTGTTTGCATCTGTGTGTAAGTGTACAGTGCGTGCATCTGTGTGTAAGTGTACAGTATGTGAATCTGTGTGTAAGTGTGCAGTGTATCCATGTGTAAGTCTACAGTGTGTATCTGTGTGTAAATGTACAGTGTGTGCATCTCTGTGTCAGTGTACAGTGTATCTGTGTATAAGTGGACAGTGTGTGTGTGCATCTGTGTATCTGTAAGTGTACAGAGTGCATCAGTGTGTTAGTGTACAGTGTGCGTGTGTGTATCTGTGTGTAAGTGAACATTGTGTGTAAGTGTACAGTGTGTGTTTTACAGTGAATAAGTGTGCAGTGTGTGAATCTGTATGGAAGTGTACAGTGTGTGCTGTACAGTGTCTAAGTGTACAATGTGCATCTGCGTGTAAGTGTACTGTGTGTGTTTGTGTGTGTGTATCTGTGTGTAAGTGTACAGTGTGTGTGTATCTGTGTGTAAGTGTACGGTGTGTGTGTATCTGTGTGTAAGTGTATGGTGTGTGTGTATCTGTGTGTAAGTGTACAGAGTGCATCAGTGTGTTAGTGTACAGTGTACAATGTGCATCTGTGTGTAAGTGTACAGTGTGTGCTGTACAGTGTCTAAGTGTACAATGTGCATCTGTGTGTAAGTGTACGGTGTGTGTGTAAGTGTACAGTGTGTGTCTGACACTAGTGCATACTTGCCAACCTTTGAAAAGTTAATTCCGGGAGATCCCAGGCAGAAGGCGTGGTTGGAGGGTGGGAGGAGCGGAGAGAGCGGTGAATCGCGTTATTCTCCCCCCCTTTCCCCGCGACAAAATGCCGTTTTTGTCACGGGGACGGGGCCAAAATGACGTGATTCACCGCGAATCGCGTCACTTTGACGAGCAAGTTGCCGAATGCAGGATACTTGACTGCTCTCCCGGGAGTCCGGGAAACCTACCCAAGTTTCGGGAGTCTCCCGGACATTCCAGGAGAGTTGGCAAGTATGCACTAGTGTGTTTATCTGTGTACCAGTGTGCAGTGTATCCATATGTAAGTGTAGTGTGTGTGTGTGTGTGTGTGTTTCTGTGTGTGTATAAGTGTACATTGTGTGTCTGACACTAATGTGTGTGGTTGTGTATAAGTGTACAGTATGTGCATCTGTGTGTAAGTGTACAATGTGCATCTGTGTGTAAGTGTACTGTGTGTGTGTGTGTGTGTGTGTGTGTTTCTGTGTGTGTATAAGTGTACATTGTGTGCCTGACACTAGTGTGTGTGGTTGTGTATAAGTGTACAGTGTGTGTATCTGTAAATACAGCCTTTGTGTAACACATGAACATGACGGGGCCTCTTTTGCTGTGTGAGATTTTGGGGCGATTACAGACACAATATTCTGCAGAGGCGAAAAAAGCTAAACTTCGAAATTTTGCACACGTGTCCTAATAAGGGTTAATGGAGCGATGTTCTGCAGAACTATAGTGGGAAAAGAGTTGCAGAGCAATAGTCTGCAGGGATGTAATAGACATACGTGGATAGGTGCGGGAAGGGTTATACGATGAGGACCTAAATGACTGTAGCTGGAGATCTGCAGGAAAGGGGTTAATGGCCGGTTATACTGACAGTTTGGTGTATAAAGTATATAACAGCGGATATCATCCTCCCCCAGCGTTGTGAGACAGGAAGTGAGAAGAGACAGGAAACCACAGGGGTTACATTGATGTGTTTATGTTGTTCTGTATGTTTCCTACTGCATCATACAGACATGGCACACATACATATGATACATGGGGCACATGCGTAGGACACATACAAGGTACATGCATAGCACACATACAACAGACATGTAGAGGACACATCCATAGGACACATACAACAGACATGTAGAGGACACATCCATAGGACACATACAACAGACATGTAGAGGACACATGCGTAGAGCACATACAAGGTACATGCATAGGACACATACAACAGACATGTAGAGGACACATGCGTAGAGCACATACAGGTACATGCATAGGACACATACAACAGACATGTAGAGGACACATGCGTAGAGCACATACAAGGTACATGCATAGGACACATACAACAGACATGTAGAGGACACATGCATAGAGCACATACAACAGACATGTAGAGGACACATGCGTAGAGCACATACAGGTACATGCATAGGACACATACAATAGACATGTAGAGGGCACATGCATAGAGCACATACAAGGTACATGCATAGGACACATACAATAGACATGTAGAGGACACATGCATAGAGCACATACAACAGACATGTAGAGGACACATGCGTAGAGCACATACAGGTACATGCATAGGACACATACAATAGACATGTAGAGGGCACATGCATAGAGCACATACAAGGTACATGCATAGGACACATACAACAGACATGTAGAGGACACATGCATAGAGCACATACAACAGACATGTAGAGGACACATGCGTAGAGCACATACAGGTACATGCATAGGACACATACAACAGACATGTAGAGGGCACATGCATAGAGCACATACAAGGTACATGCATAGGACACATACAATAGACATGTAGAGGACACATGCATAGGACACATACAACAGACATGTAGAGGACACATGCGTAGAGCACATACAGGTACATGCATAGGACACATACAACAGACATGTAGAGGGCACATGCATAGAGCACATACAAGGTACATGCATAGGACACATACAATAGACATGTAGAGGACACATGCAGAGGACACATACAACAGACATGTAGAGGACACATGCGTAGAGCACATACAAGGTACATGCATAGGACACATACAACAGACATGTAGAGGACACATGCATAGGACACATACAACAGACATGTAGAGGACACATGCATAGGACACATACAACAGACATGTAGAGGACACATGCGTAGAGCACATACAAGGTACATGCATAGGACACATACAACAGACATGTAGAGGACACATGCATAGGACACATACAACAGACATGTAGAGGACACATGCATAGGACACATACAACAGACATGTAGAGGACACATGCGTAGAGCACATACAAGGTACATGCATAGGACACATACAACAGACATGTAGAGGACACATGCATAGGACACATACAACAGACATGTAGAGGACACATGCATAGGACACATACAACAGACATGTAGAGGACACATGCATAGGACACATACAACAGACATGTAGAGGACACATGCGTAGAGCACATACAAGGTACATGCATAGGACACATACAACAGACATGTAGAGGACACATCCATAGGACACATACAACAGACATGTAGAGGACACATGCGTAGAGCACATACAAGGTACATGCATAGGACACATACAACAGACATGTAGAGGGCACATGCATAGAGCACATACAAGGTACATGCATAGGACACATACAACAGACATGTAGAGGACACATGCATAGGACACATACAACAGACATGTAGAGGACACATGCATAATACACATACAACAGACATGTAGAGGACACATGTGTAGGACACAAACATTGGACACATGTCTGGCTCACCTGTTATTTCTTACAGATATAGAGCTGGTACAAGTTATTATGGTTTCCTATCTCCCACTATTCATGGGGCCAGTAGACATAAAGTGACAATAATAAATATATACAGAGAGGTTATATCTGATATCTGCACTTCCTTTCTGTGAGTCTGTACGTCCTGTATTCCCAGCCACAAACACTGCGGGGTCACACACACATTATACTGCCATACAAATGCATCTAGAGGGGGCTCCCAACCCTACCAGTGGAGTACATGGCTTATTTCTTACTGTAATAATATTGTATGACCGCTGGGGATAATGTCACATTCCCTAAAGTTACTGTTTCCTACAAATTACACTGTTTTCCTTCATTCCCTTCTCATTTCCCTGATTTTACACCACAATACTTCCCTAGAATGACAGAGTACAGCACACGGATGATAACGTCATATGGGCACTTTGCGCGTCAGTGTATATTTATTTATATAGCATCAGCGTATTCCATAGCACTTTACAATTGGGGACAAACACAATAAGTGAACCATACTGGGTAATAGCAGACAGACAAAGTGGTAGGAGGGTGCTGCTCACAGATTACAATCTATAGGTAAATAGGAGTGTGATACATATTGCTGAAGCCAGATTGCACCGAGCTTAGGGGGTTATATGATCCAGTCACACAACAATGCTGTAAGGTTGTGTGAGCTCTGTAGAGGGGTAATAGAGTAGATTGCCTCGGGAGTAAGAGGGTTATATGATCCAGTCACACAACAATGCTGTAAGGTTGTGTGAGCTCTGTAGAGGGGTAATAGAGTAGATTGCCTCGGGAGTAAGAGGGTTATATGATCCAGTCACACAACAATGCTGTAAGGTTGTGTGAGCTCTGTAGAGGGGGGTAATAGAGTAGATTTCCTCGGGAGTAAGGGGGTTATATGATCCAGTCACACAACAATGCTGTAAGGTTGTGTGAGCTCTGTAGGGGGGTAATAGAGTAGATTGCCTCAGGAGTAAGGGGGTTATATGATCCAGTCACACAACAATGCTGTAAGGTTGTGTGAGCTCTGTAGGGGGGTAATAGAGTAGATTTCCTCGGGAGTAAGGGGGTTATATGATCCAGTCACACAACAATGCTGTAAGGTTGTGTGAGCTCTGTAGAGGGGTAATAGAGTAGATTGCCTCGGGAGTAAGGGGGTTATATGATCCAGTCACACAACAATGCTGTAAGGTTGTTTGAGCTCTGTAGAGGGGGGTAATAGAGTAGATTGCCTCGGGAGTAAGAGGGTTATATGATCCAGTCACACAACAATGCTGTAAGGTTGTGTGAGCTCTGTAGGGGGGTAATAGAGTAGATTGCCTCGGGAGTAAGGGGGTTATATGATCCAGTCACACAACAATGCTGTAAGGTTGTGTGAGCTCTGTAGAGGGATAATAGAGTAGATTTCCTCGGGAGTAAGGGGGTTATATGATCCATTCACACAACAATGCTGTAAGGTTGTGTGAGCTCTGTAGAGGGGTAATAGAGTAGATTGCCTCGGGAGTAAGAGGGTTATATGATCCAGTCACACAACAATGCTGTAAGGTTGTGTGAGCTCTGTAGAGGGATAATAGAGTAGATTTCCTCGGGAGTAAGGGGGTTATATGATCCATTCACACAACAATGCTGTAAGGTTGTGTGAGCTCTGTAGGGGGGTAATAGAGTAGATTTCCTCGGGAGTAAGGGGGTTATATGATCCAGTCACACAACAATAATGTAAGGTTGTGTGAGCTCTGTAGAGGGGTAATAGAGTAGATTGCCTCGGGAGTAAGGGGGTTATATGATCCAGTCACACAACAATGCTGTAAGGTTGTTTGAGCTCTGTAGAGGGGGGTAATAGAGTAGATTGCCTCGGGAGTAAGAGGGTTATATGATCCAGTCACACAACAATGCTGTAAGGTTGTGTGAGCTCTGTAGAGGGGGGTAATAGAGTAGATTGCCTCGGGAGTAAGGGGGTTATATGATCCAGTCACACAACAATGCTGTAAGGTTGTGTGAGCTCTGTAGAGGGGGGTAATAGAGTAGATTGCCTCGGGAGTAAGGGGGTTATATGATCCAGTCACACAACAATGCTGTAAGGTTGTGTGAGCTCTGTAGGGGGGTAATAGAGTAGATTGCCTCGGGAGTAAGGGGGTTATATGATCCAGTCACACAACAATGCTGTAAGGTTGTGTGAGCTCTGTAGGGGGGTAATAGAGTAGATTGCCTCGGGAGTAAGGGGGTTATATGATCCAGTCACACAACAATGCTGTAAGGTTGTGTGAGCTCTGTAGGGGGGTAATAGAGTAGATTGCCTCGGGAGTAAGGGGGTTATATGATCCAGTCACACAACAATGCTGTAAGGTTGTGTGAGCTCTGTAGAGGGGGGTAATAGAGTAGATTGCCTCAGGAGTAAGGGGGTTATATGATCCAGTCACACAACAATGCTGTAAGGTTGTGTGAGCTCTGTAGGGGGGTAATAGAGTAGATTGCCTCGGGAGTAAGAGGGTTATATGATCCAGTCACACAACAATGCTGTAAGCTTGTGTGAGCTCTGTAGAGGGGGGTAATAGAGTAGATTGCCTCGGGAGTAAGAGGGTTATATGATCCAGTCACACAACAATGCTGTAAGGTTGTGTGAGCTCTGTAGGGGGGTAATAGAGTAGATTTCCTCGGGAGTAAGAGGGTTATATGATCCAGTCACACAACAATGCTGTAAGGTTGTGTGAGCTCTGTAGGGGGGTAATAGAGTAGATTGCCTCGGGAGTAAGAGGGTTATATGATCCAGTCACACAACAATGCTGTAAGGTTGTGTGAGCTCTGTAGGGGGGTAATAGAGTAGATTTCCTCGGGAGTAAGAGGGTTATATGATCCAGTCACACAACAATGCTGTAAGGTTGTGTGGGCTCTGTAGAGGGGGGTAATAGAGTAGATTGCCTCGGGAGTAAGGGGGTTATATGATCCAGTCACACAACAATGCTGTAAGGTTGTGTGAGCTCTGTAGAGGGGGGTATAAGAGTAGATTGCCTCGGGAGTAAGGGGGTTATATGATCCAGTCACACAACAATGCTGTAAGGTTGTGTGAGCTCTGTAGGGCGGTAATAGAGTAGATTGCCTCGGGAGTAAGAGGGTTATATGATCCAGTCACACAACAATGCTGTAAGGTTGTGTGAGCTCTGTAGAGGGGGGTAATAGAGTAGATTGCCTCGGGAGTAAGAGGGTTATATGATCCAGTCACACAACAATGCTGTAAGGTTGTGTGAGCTCTGTAGAGGGGGGTAATAGAGTAGATTGCCTCGGGAGTAAGAGGGTTATATGATCCAGTCACACAACAATGCTGTAAGGTTGTGTGAGCTCTGTAGAGGGGGGTAATAGGGTAGATTGCCTCGGGAGTAAGGGGGTTATATGATCCAGTCACACAACAATGCTGTAAGGTTGTGTGAGCTCTGTAGAGGGGGGTAATAGAGTAGATTGCCTCGGGAGTAAGAGGGTTATATGATCCAGTCACACAACAATGCTGTAAGGTTGTGTGAGCTCTGTATGGGGGTAATAGAGTAGATTGCCTCGGGAGTAAGAGGGTTATATGATCCAGTCACACAACAATGCTGTAAGGTTGTGTGAGCTCTGTAGAGGGGGGTAATAGAGTAGATTGCCTTGGGAGTAAGGGGTTATATGATCCAGTCACACAACAATGCTGTAAGGTTGTGTGAGCTCTGTAGAGGGGTAATAGAGTAGATTGCCTCGGGAGTAAGAGGGTTATATGATCCAGTCACACAACAATGCTGTAAGGTTGTGTGAGCTCTGTAGAGGGGGGTAATAGAGTAGATTGCCTTGGGAGTAAGGGGGTTATATGATCCAGTCACACAACAATGCTGTAAGGTTGTGTGAGCTCTGTAGAGGGGGGTAATAGAGTAGATTGCCTCGGGAGTAAGAGGGTTATATGATCCAGTCACACAACAATGCTGTAAGGTTGTGTGAGCTCTGTAGAGGGGTAATAGAGTAGATTGCCTCGGGAGTAAGGGGGTTATATGATCCAGTCACACAACAATGCTGTAAGGTTGTGTGAGCTCTGTAGAGGGGGGGGTAATAGAGTAGATTGCCTCGGGAGTAAGGGGGTTATATGATCCAGTCACACAACAATGCTGTAAGGTTGTGTGAGCTCTGTAGAGGGGGTAAAAGAGTAGATTGCCTCGGGAGTAAGAGGGTTATATGATCCAGTCACACAACAATGCTGTAAGGTTGTGTGAGCTCTGTAGAGGGGGGTAAAAGAGTAGATTTCCTCGGGAGTAAGGGGGTTATATGATCCAGTCACACAACAATGCTGTAAGGTTGTGTGAGCTCTGTAGAGGGGGGTAATAGAGTAGATTGCCTCGGGAGTAAGAGGGTTATATGATCCAGTCACACAACAATGCTGTAAGGTTGTGTGAGCTCTGTAGAGGGGTAATAGAGTAGATTGCCTCGGGAGTAAGAGGGTTATATGATCCAGTCACACAACAATGCTGTAAGGTTGTGTGAGCTCTGTATGGGGGTAATAGAGTAGATTGCCTCGGGAGTAAGAGGGTTATATGATCCAGTCACACAACAATGCTGTAAGGTTGTGTGAGCTCTGTATGGGGGTAATAGAGTAGATTGCCTCAGGAGTAAGAGGGTTATATGATCCAGTCACACAACAATGCTGTAAGGTTGTGTGAGCTCTGTAGAGGGGGGTAATAGAGTAGATTGCCTCGGGAGTAAGGGGGTTATATGATCCAGTCACACAACAATGCTGTAAGGTTGTGTGAGCTCTGTAGAGGGGTAATAGAGTAGATTGCCTCGGGAGTAAGAGGGTTATATGATCCAGTCACACAACAATGCTGTAAGGTTGTGTGAGCTCTGTAGGGGGGTAATAGAGTAGATTGCCTCAGGAGTAAGAGGGTTATATGATCCAGTCACACAACAATGCTGTAAGGTTGTGTGAGCTCTGTAGAGGGGGGTAATAGAGTAGATTGCCTCGGGAGTAAGGGGGTTATATGATCCAGTCACACAACAATGCTGTAAGGTTGTGTGAGCTCTGTAGAGGGGGGTAATAGAGTAGATTGCCTCGGGAGTAAGGGGGTTATATGATCCAGTCACACAACAATGCTGTAAGGTTGTGTGAGCTCTGTAGAGGGGTAATAGAGTAGATTGCCTCGGGAGTAAGAGGGTTATATGATCCAGTCACACAACAATGCTGTAAGGTTGTGTGAGCTCTGTAGAGGGGGGTAATAGAGTAGATTGCCTCGGGAGTAAGGGGGTTATATGATCCAGTCACACAACAATGCTGTAAGGTTGTGTGAGCTCTGTAGAGGGGGGTAATAGAGTAGATTGCCTCGGGAGTAAGGGGGTTATATGATCCAGTCACACAACAATGCTGTAAGGTTGTGTGAGCTCTGTAGAGGGGGGTAATAGAGTAGATTGCCTCGGGAGTAAGGGGGTTATATGATCCAGTCACACAACAATGCTGTAAGGTTGTGTGAGCTCTGTAGGGGGGTAATAGAGTAGATTGCCTCGGGAGTAAGGGTGCTTTGGGGATTTGATAAGCTGCATGAAGAGATGAGTTCTCAGGGGACGCTGGAAGGTTTGGAGCTGGGGAAAGTCTTGTTGTACGAGGAAGGAAATGCCACAGAGTGGGAGCAGCCTGAGACCTGTACCTGGGAATGGGAGCCGGTAATGAGGGTGGATGAGAGACGCAGGACAGAGACTGGAGATATTATCAGACAAAGAAAGAGATGGATGATTCTGTGGTATTGTTTATGGCCTTGTAAGTTTGTAGAAGTATTTTAGATTGGATTCTGTACAAAAACAAGCAACCAATACTACTGACAGAGCAGCAGTGGAAGACTGATTTACAAGAAAAACTAGTATAGCTGCGGTATGAAAAATAAATAGACTGTAGGGGTGAGAGTGTGATCCAGGGAAGATCAGTAAGGAGGGAATTGCAATTGTCACTGTAGGAGATGATAAGTGCATGAAGTAGCAGTGTCTTCTGTGAGATATGTGCGTATTCTGGAAATGTGTCTTAGATGTCTGTAACATGATTTAGATATAGATTGTATGTGGGAAACCAAGGTTAGTTTTGTGTCAAGGATCCAGGCTTGAGCTTGAGCGGTAGATTTATTGTTGTCTTGTCCACAGATAGAGATATCACACAGGTAACTTCTGTTGGTTGGTGGGAATATTATTAACTCTTTTTTTTTTAAATATTGAGTTTGAGTTGGCGAGAAGACATCCAAGATGAAATGGCAGAAAGACAGTCAGTAACGCGACAACACAGAGGGTGAGAGATCAGGAGAGGATAGATAAATTTGTGTATCATCCGCATAGAGATGATACTGAAATCCAAAGGAGCTTATTAGTTTTCCAATAGAAGTGGTGTAGATAGAGAATAGCAGAGGACCTAGGACTGAGCCTTGTGGTCTCCAACTGATAAAGGAAGCGGAGCAGAGGTGGATCCAGAGATACACTGAAGCAGCCATTGGCAATGTAGGATGAGATGTAGAGTAGGACAGTATAGGGAATGGGGATTGTGGTGTTTGTATGAGGAGAGAGTGGTCAACAGTGTGAAATGCAGGAGAGATCCAGGAGAATTAGAGGTGAGTAATGGCGTTTAGATGCAGTGATGAGTTATTGACCACCTTAGTTGGTCCCTCTGGGTGTAGGTGGAAAGAGTGTTGGGAAGGAAAGGATGACTGAAGAGGGTCCAGAAGGTTGTGTGAGGATATAAAGCATGTGAGGTGAGTTGTTCTCTCAAGAAGCTTTGAGGAACCTAAGAGCTGAGAGATGGGGCGATAATCTGCAAAAGAGTTTGGATCAGAATTTATTTTTTACCAGAATATGAGTACTTACTGCAGGTTGACTCATGGAGGAAAGATACTAGTGGAGAGAGATTACAGATATTAATGCTAGGATGAGCACAGAAAACAACAATCTACTGATGGATGAGGAAATAGGATCAGGTAGCAGAATATGAAGATAAAAAGAGAAAATACGTGTTAATTTCTGGGGTGAAATGAAGAGAATGTGAAGGCATCGAGCAGGTTGCTGCTTGGAAGAAGATATCAGTTCATGTAGAATATTGTTGTCTTTTTCTTGAAGAAGGAAGATCTTGAGCAGAGTTGGTTGTCAAAGTGTTTGGGGTTGAGATATAAATGTATTAAAGAAGCGTTTGGGGTTAGAAGCCTGAACAGAGATTAAAGATTGGAAATAGGTTTGTTTTGCAGCACCAGAGCTGTTTGATAGGACTGTTAGATTGGGGTTATATAAAGCCACATATTTGAGAAGTAATGAGTACAAAATTTACGCCAATGATGAAGCATTGTGTTTTTAAGTGTGTCGCGACTAACATAATGGTCAGGTAGCTGAGCCATTTGATCAAGAACTATTTGCTAGGGTATCATTATCATCATCATCAACATTTATTTATATAGCGCCAGCAAATTCCGTAGCGCTTTACAATTGAGAACAAACATTAATAAGACAATACTGGGTAATACATACAGACAGAGGTAAGAGAACCCTGCTCGAAAGCTTACAATCTATAGGACAATGGGAGTTTGAAACTCAAGGGCATGTGCTACATCATATTGCACATTGGACCAGCTAGAATGTATAAGTAAAAAGTATTTGAGTGGGCTGTGTGATCAGTTACACAACTATGTTGGTCAGAGGGTTGTTGTCTTGTGTTAGCTGTGTAGAGGGTGGTAATAGGGTAACCTAGGGAGATTAAGAGGGTGGTAATAGGGTAACCTAGGGAGATTAAGAGGGTATGATTAAGAAGTGGTACTGCCAGATCAGGAGAGAAGAATGCAGATATTGGGGAGAGAAGGTGTTTCAGAGAGGTGGAAAGTTGTTGAAAATTAATAGATTTAAGAGTTGATTTAGACTGCAAAGAGATTAATGTAATGGAGGACAACTTGCAGGTTATAAGGTAATGGACTGAGATGGGAAGGAGCGTTGAAGAAACAGAATATAGTGTAGAGAAAACAAGATCAAGACAGTGGCCATCCCTATGAGTAGAGGAGTCAGTTCACTGGGAGAGGCTGCGGAAGGTGGTTAGAGAGAGTAGTTTGAAGGCATAAGTAGAAAGTGGACTATGAATGAGGATGTTGAAATTACCCATAATGATGGTGGGGATGTCAGACAATAAGAGGTGAGGGAGCCATGCAGAGAAATGTTCCAGAAATTTCTGGTGTGGTCCAGAGGAGCGATTATCACAGCAACACGCAGAGGAAATCGGTTGAAAATCAGGATAGCTTGTAAATCAAAAGATGAGTGTGTGTGTGATGGGACATTTTTTAGAGCTGTGAATGTGCACTGTGGGGAATGGAGGCATCCAATATAACCTCCTTGTTTCTGGGTGTGGGTGACATCAGTGATAGAACTACCATTGGGGCATTAGGTGCCATGGAGATAATGGGGCCCGCTGCATGTCAGATGCGGAGGGGCGTGGGCCCCACCTCCCTGCACAGGGGCCCTCAGCTCGCTAGCTCCACCTCTGGATGAGATGGAGGCCGCCAAGTGAAAGGGCTTCAGGTGAGGCAGTGTCTTGGTGTGTAAGCCATGCTTCTGTTATTGCCAGGAGCTTGAGAGGAAGCGGTCATGGAGATTACTATGCTACAGTAGAGCATGCATTCCATAGCTCACATTTAGAGGATGTTGAAAGTGATAGGAGACAGGTGATGTGTTTAAGGTTTGCTGGACTTCTGCCGTGTTCTGAATCAGAATGATGTGTAAAGGAAATGTATGTGTGTGTGTGTGTGTGTGTGGAGGGGGAGGGGGGTTACCTGGATTTGGTGATGTAGCGCCGTTTATGGAAGAAGGGTAGAAATATAAAAAGATGATTATGAGATTTCTGATCTTTCATCTTCTGGTGGTAATTTGAGGATATTACTTTTAAGCATCTAAGATAGGAAAACATTGAAGAGTGCTAATTAGTGGGGGATGTAGTAGTAAGGGGGCAATATAGATAAGGGGTGAAGCACGGGGTGTTGTAATTGGAACAATAAAGCCATGGAAGGAAAGTAAAAAAACAATTTAGGAAAAAATTGCTTTGATTAGAGAATATGTGACAACAGAATAGGACAATAAGTAACTAGAGACATATATAGGTAACAGGGACACTGTCCAGGTACAGAGATATATTTAGGTTATAGGTGACACTGTCCAGGTACAGATATATATATATATATATATTAGAGATGAGCGCACTCGGATTTCCTGAATCCGAGCCCACCCGAACCTTTCCAATCCGAGTCGGATCCGAGACAGATCCGGGTATTGGCGCCAAATGAAAACTTGAAACCGAGGCTCTGAGTCATAATCCCGCTGTCGGATCTCGCAATACTCGGAACCTATAAATTCCCCGCTAGTCGCCGC
Source organism: Mixophyes fleayi (assembly GCF_038048845.1). NCBI lineage: Eukaryota > Metazoa > Chordata > Amphibia > Anura > Limnodynastidae > Mixophyes > Mixophyes fleayi. Next base: position 723,967 of record NC_134405.1, on the reverse strand, counting down.
CATCTTCACTCGGGCATTGATCAGGGTAGAGGGAGGGTGTGTTAGGTGGTCCTCTGTCCTGGTAGATCTCGTGCTGTGCTGTTTAGTTCTGTGCTGTGTTCTGCAGTATCAGTCCAGTGGTGCTGTGTGCTGTGCTCTGTCAATTTTGAGTTCAGTGGTGCTGCTGGGTCCTGTGCTGTGTCCTGTTCGGTCCAGTGGTCCTGTGTCCTGTGCTCTGTGCTTCTAAGGTCATAGTTATTTCCCCAATATTCCCAAGTGTTTAAAAAATTAAAAAAAAGTTATAAAAAAAAATACAAAAAACTAATTAAAATTTTTTTTTAATTACAACCAAATTTGCAAAACCAATCCTGCAGTATAAGCCCATTGGTACTGCAATATTACAAAGTTCACACATTCTGCAGTATCAGTCCAGTGGTGCTGTGTGCTGTGCTCTGTCAATTTTGAGTTCAGTGGTGCTGCTGGGTCCTGTGTGCTGTGTCCTTTTCAGTCCAGTGGTCCTGTGTCCTGTGCTCTGTGCTTCTAAGGGCATAGTTATTTCCCCAATATTCCCAAGTGTTTAAAAAATAAAAAAAAATACAAAATACTAATTTTAAAAAAAATTAATTACAACAAAATTTGAAAAAACAATCCTGCAGTATAAGTCCAGTGGTACTGATATTACAAAGTTCACTGAGTCAGCAGTATAAGTCCAGTGGTACTGCTATTACAAAGTTCACTGATTCAGCAGTGTATAAGTCCAGTGGTACTGCTATATTACAAAGTTCACTGATTCAGCAGTATAAGTCCAGTGGTACTGCTATTACAAAGTTCATTGATTCAGCAGTATAAGTCCAGTGGTACTGCTATTACAAAGTTCACTGATTCAGCAGTATAAGTCCAGTGGTACTGCTATTACAAAGTTCACTGATTCAGCAGTATAAGTCCAGTGGTACTGATATATTACAAAGTTCACTGATTCAGCAGTATAAGTCCAGTGGTACTGCTATTACAAAGTTCACTGATTCAGCAGTATAAGTCCAGTGGTACTGCTATTACAAAGTTCACTGATTCAGCAGTATAAGTCCAGTGGTACTGCTATTACAAAGTTCACTGATTCAGCAGTGTATAAGTCCAGTGGTACTGCTATTACAAAGTTCACTGATTCAGCAGTATAAGTCCAGTGGTACTGCTATTACAAAGTTCACTGATTCAGCAGTGTATAAGTCCAGTGGTACTGCTATTACAAAGTTCACTGATTCAGCAGTGTATAAGTCCAGTGGTACTGCTATTACAAAGTTCACTGATTCAGCAGTATAAGTCCAGTGGTACTGCTATTACAAAGTTCACTGATTCAGCAGTATAAGTCCAGTGGTACTGCTATTACAAAGTTCACTGATTCAGCAGTGTATAAGTCCAGTGGTACTGCTATTACAAAGTTCACTGATTCAGCAGTGTATAAGTCCAGTGGTACTGCTATTACAAAGTTCACTGATTCAGCAGTGTATAAGTCCAGTGGTACTGCTATTACAAAGTTCACTGATTCAGCAGTATAAGTCCAGTGGTACTGCTATTACAAAGTTCACTGATTCAGCAGTATAAGTCCAGTGGTACTGCTATTACAAAGTTCACTGATTCAGCAGTGTATAAGTCCAGTGGTACTGCTATTACAAAGTTCACTGATTCAGCAGTATAAGTCCAGTGGTACTGATATATTACAAAGTTCACTGATTCAGCAGTATAAGTCCAGTGGTACTGATATACTGCTGAATCAGTGAACTTTGTAATATATCAGTACCACTGGACTTATACTGCTGAATCAGTGAACTTTGTAATATATCAGTACCACTGGACTTATACTGCTGAATCAGTGAACTTTGTAATATAAGTCCAGTGGTACTGATATATTACAAAGTTCACTGATTCAGCAGTATAAGTCCAGTGGTACTGCTATATTACAAAGTTCACTGATTCAGCAGTATAAGTCCAGTGGTACTCTCCTGTGCCGCATATAATTTTTAAAGGCTTTGCCGAGTGTGTGTGGCTTAGGGGTACGCTCTCTTGTGCTACATATAATGGAAAACCAAAATTTGGAGGATAAAGTAGGGAAAGATCAAGACCCACTTCCTCCTAATGCTGAAGCTGCTGCCACTAGTTATGACATAGACGATGAAATGCCATCAACGTCGTCTGGCAAGCCCGATGCCCAATCTCCTAGTACAGGGCATATAAAATCCAAAAAGCCCAAGTTCTCAAAAAATAGCAAAAAGAGAAACTTAAAATCATCTGAGGAGAAACGTAAAGTTGGCAATATGCCATTTACGACACGTAGTGGCAAGGAACGGCTTAGGCCCTGGCCCATGTTCATGACTAGTGGTCCAGCTTCACCCAAGGATCTAAGCCCTCCTCCCCCCCCTACAAAAAATTTAAGAGAGTTATGCTGTCAGCAACAACAACAAAACAGCAAAGAACTCTGCCTTCTAAACAGATGACATCACAAATCCCCAAGGCGAGTCCAAGGGTGTTGGTGGTTGTGAAGCCTGACCTTCCCATCACTGTACGGGAAGAGGTGACTCCATCCAGCATTTGCAGCACGCCCTCTGCATATGCTGGAAGGATCACCCACAGTCCAGTTACAGATTTGGCTAATGAAGGTGTGAATGTTGTATACCGGGAGGAGAATATTGATGTAGCTGGCGCTGAGGAGAATGTTGATGATTATGATGCAGACAGATACCAAATTGCCTTTCTCAATTTCTATTTATATTCTATATTATATAACGGCTGAATAGTTTTCTATTTTACTCCTAGTGGAGAGGGGATCTGATGCAGACAGATACCAAACTGCCTTAGTCCATTACTTTGTATATTTGAATTTCTAGTTCTACAGTCTATGCAGGCTGCTTTATTTATATTCAACTACAAGTGTAGGGCGGGGAAGGAGGGGGACGACGACTTAGATAGCCACCAAAGTAACGTGGTCCATTTAATTTCACTTTCTAGCTCCACAGTCTGTGCAGCCTGCTTTTTTTATCTTCAAAGTATTTATATTTACAAGCCTTGCAATCTAAATTAACTAGAGGTAGTGACGTGGTAGAACTCCAAAAGGCAGTTTGGTAGCCCCTGTACAAACTGGCTCTATTTTTTAACTGAGTTGTCCCCCCTCCAGTGTGTACTCGGAAAGAGTTTTTAGTGCAGCGGGGAACCTGGTCAGTGAGCGGCGAAGGAGGTTGCTTCCTCACAACGTTGAAAAAATGATGTTTATAAAAATGAATAATCAATTCCTCAATGAAGTACAGCAGTGCCCTCCAGATAGTACAGAGGGCCCTGTGGTTGTGGAGTCCAGCGGGGACGAATTGATAATGTGTGAGGAGGAGGAAGTACACACTGTAGGGGGAGAGGAATCAGAGGTTGAGGATGAGGACGACATCTTTCCTCAGTAGAGCCTGTTTAGTTTGTAGTTGTACAGGGAGAGATGAATTGTTATTTTGGTGTGGGGGCCCAAACAAACCAATCATTTCAGCCACAGTTGTTTGGTAGGCCCTGTCGCTGAAATGATTGGTTTGTTAAAGTGTGCATGTCCTATTTCAACAACATAAGGGTGGGTGGGAGGGCCCAAGGACAATTCCATCTTGCAACTATTTTTTTGGCATTATGTGACCATTCAACAGTCGTTTGCCATGTTCAAAAAGTAAAAGAAAATAAGAAAATGTCAACAAATTCAAAAAATGTAATCAAAACTTAAATGCCCTGTCATTATTTTAAACAAGAGGGTTTGACGTGCTAGAATTAGTGTAGTGTTAATATGTTATAAACACTACACTTGGAACTTGGAGGAGGTATTGTGGCCCCGGTATCCAATTTAGTACCGGGGCCACCCCACTACACAGTCCAGATACTTGTTTGGTGGAATTTTGACCAGTTGAGGGTGTAACTATTTATTATATTATGGCCCCGGTATCAAAGTTAGTACTGGGGCCACCCCACTACACAGTCCAGAATTTTTTGGGGAAATTCAGAGCCGTGGAGGGTTTTTTATTAATTATATTGTGGTGACCAGACCACTCCTCTACGCAGTCCAGGTACATTATTTGGTGCGATTCATACCAGTTGATGGTTTTCTTATTATATATATTGTGGTGACCACTCCTCTACGCAGTCCAGGTACATTTATTGGTGCGAATCATACAAGTTCAGGGTTTTTAATTTATATTGTGGTGACCACTCCTCTATGCAGTCCAGGTACATTATTCGGTGCGATTCATACCAGTTGATGGTTTTCTTATTATATATATTGTGGTGACCACTCCTTTACGCAGTCTAGAAACATTTATTGGTGCGAATCATACAAGTTCAGGGTTTTTAATTTATATTGTGGTGACCCACTCCTCTACGCAGTCCAGGTACATTATTTGGTGCGATTCCTACCAGTTGATGGTTTTCTTATTATATATATATTGTGGTGACCCACTCCTCTACACAGTCCAGATACATTTATTGGTGTGAATCATACAAGTTCAGGGTTTTTAATTTATATTGTGGTGACCACTCCTCTATGCAGTCCAGGTACATTATTCGGTGCGATTCATACCAGTTGATGGTTTTCTTATTATATATATTGTGGTAACCCACTCCTCTACGCAGTCCAGGTACATTTATTGGTGCGAATCATACAAGTTCAGGGTTTTTAATTTATATTGTGGTGACCCACTCCTCTACGCAGTCCAGGTACATTATTCGGAGCGATTCATACCAGTTGATGGTTTTCTTATTATATATATTGTGGTGACCCACTCCTCTACGCAGTCCAGGTACATTTTTTGGTGCGATTCATACCAGTTGATGGTTTTCTTATTATATATATTGTGGTGACCACTCCTCTACGCAGTCCAGATACATTTATGGGTGCGAATCATACAAGTTCAGGGTTTTTAATTTATATTGTGGTGACCCACTCCTCTACGCAGTCCAGGTACAATTTTTGGTGGGATTCAGACCATTTGAGGGTTTTTAAATTATATTGTGGTGACCACTCCTCTACGCAGTCCAGGTACATTTTTTGGTGCGATTAAGACCAGTTGATGGTTTTCTTATTATATTGTGGGGACCACTCCACTACGTAGTCCAGAAAGATACCTCGTTCAAAACACAAAACACGAGACACCAAAAGTCGCCGGTGCACATCCCTAATATATATAGGTAACATGTTACACTATCCAGGTACAGAGATATATTTAGGTTATAGGTGACACTGTCCAGGTATATATATATATATAAAAGTATTTATTCCATTAAAATTGGTCAATGTTTCGGGCTCCACAGAAGGAAAAAAACTTTTTAAATAAATCAACAGTTAATGAGCTAACAGAATACCAGAGAAACCTATAAAGACAAAGCTGATGCAATATATACAAGCAGTAATTAGTATGTAATAGATCCATATATAACTGTTCACTAAGAATTGCAACAAAGTAGACAAGTAAAAAATACCTTGTAGCATTAAAGTGCAATATATTACATACAGTAGATATTAATATGTCATTAGATATTCAGTTATAATCAAAGGAAGGATAATACAAAACATTTGAGTAATTAGCGTAAACTATCTATATAAAGGTTTGTTGCTATCTGTTATAGCAAACCTATATACATCACTAAATCCCAAAAATAGCCATGCACAAATCTGGTGTATAAAATATATACTAACTTTGTATAGTGAACCAAAAGTAAGAAAGATGAAACCACAGTGTAAAAGAATATTACCACCAAATAAGGAAGGCATAAAAACAAAGAACAAACAACTAGAGCACTGTAAATAACCATAATGTAAATGTTTTTGTTTTTATAAAAAAATAACCAAGATAATTGTCATTATTTAGCCCACCAGGGGCTAACGTATCCAGCGGGCTTTGCGTTGTAGAAGTATTTTGGGTCTGTTGCCACCTCTGGACAGTGGTGGCACATGATCAAATATTATGCCTCAAACTTGTGACCTGATGTGATAGGTGTAAAAAAATGTCTCGCAACCGGTTTATCTGATGTTTGATCTCTATAGGCCGCTCTAATGGATGATCTATGATTAGCAAAACGCTCCCGGAAACTGCAGATAGTTTTTCCTACAGAGGCTAGGCCACAGGGGCAGTAAAGGATAGAAACCACAAACTCTGAAGTACAAGTGAGGCGGTATTTAATAGCATATCTCCTGTTTGTGTGAGTCCCAGTCAGTAAGCTATTACAGGTGGTACATCCACTACATTTAAAACACCCCACTTTCCTAGGGGGCAACCATGTTTGGATCGTTGGAGTATATGCTGCTTTGCAGTCCGCATGTACCAAATAGTCACGTCAATTTTAACCTCGTCTATAGGCAAACATCAGTTTCTTAGCCAGTGATGGAGGTAGACTTTTGTCTGTGGCTATAAGCGGTCAATGGGTTTGAATAGTTTTCTTAATTGTATTGGAGGCCAAGGTGTATCCAGTGTTAATCAGGAAGCGATCCCCTTTGTTTTTCTTATTATTAGAGTCACTATTCCCAGAATGAAAAGTGGTAAGTGCTCTATTGAAACAGTTGGAAACATCCGTCTGTTTATACCCTCTCTGTAGAAAGGACTCAACCATTTGAGCGAGTTGTGGATCAGCTAGAGTGCTATCTGAATTAATGCGCAGAATACGCAGAAATTGGGAATATGAAAGTCCCTTCTTGAATGGCACAGGATGAAGACTGCTTGCATACAAATAAGCGTTGCGGTCAGTTGTTTTCTTATACACCGTAGTAGTCAGGCGTCCATCTTGTTTCATGAGCACCAGGTCCAAGAAATGGATACTATTTAAGTCATATTCAAAAGTAAATTTGATTGGTGAATCTGATGCATTAATAGATTCAATCATTTCAAGAAATTGCACCTCAATGCCCATCCAGATGAGAAAAAGGTCATCAATGAAACATCTAAAGAATGCAATCTGGTCTCCGGACCTACTCGAGATGTGTTTCTGCTCAAAATGGTGCATAAATATATTCGCATAGCTAGGGGCCATATTTGAACCCATCGCGGTCCCAACCACCTGTAGATAGTACTGCCTTTCAAATTTAAAGTAATTTCTTTCCAATGTGAGATGTAATAAATCAATTATAAATTCTGTAGGAACATCCTGTTTATACTTATATTCCACAAAAGAGTTGCGGACTGCTTCAATCCCCGCTTTATGAGGAATAGCTGTATATAGGCTCTTTACATCCATTGTGACCAATAAACAGTCAGTAAGATTGATTTCAAGGTTAGAAAGTTCAGTAAGTAGTGAAAAAGAATCTTGGATAAAGCTTGGTATGGATTTGACCAATGGCTGGAGATAAAAGTCAAAAAACTGTGATAATGGCTGTAACAACGAATTTCTGGCAGAGATGATTGGTCTGCCAGGAGGTGATTCAAGGCTCTTGTGGATTTTTGGTAATGTATAAATTACAGGACAGACAGGAAAATATGTTTTCAGGAATCTGGAAGTAGGTTCCGAAATCCAACCACATGTAACTGCAAAGTCAATAATTTTGTCAACAATACATTTATATGTATGATCACCAGCAAGCAGGGTATAGGTGGTTGTGTCAGAAAGTTGGTAGAGAATCTCTTTCTTGTAATCATCATAGTCCTATATCACAATAGCGCCACCTTTATCTGCTGGTCAAATGCAGATTGAGCTATTTTTGGATAATTCCATTAGTGCTTTCCGTTCAAGAAGATTAAGATTGTATTGTATCCGGCGTTTATTACTTTTATCTGCCTGTTGTCACGTGCCGCGGCGGTACTCACAGCCGCCGCGGCTCGCTTCCTGTCCTCCCCGGCGTCCCGGCCGTCACCATGACGACCGGGACGTCATTTCCTCCCAACTCCCGACCGTTGCCGAGGCAACGGCCGGACGCCCTGCAGTATAGCGCCACCTCCCGGCAACAGGGGACAGCCGGGCGCGTGCGCAGAGGTACTCAATAGCCTGGTGGCTATTAGGCTCTAATTGTTTAATCAGTTAGATCCTGGGAGTAGCTGTAGAGCTAGGCTCTGATTGGCCCACCTGTACATTTAAGGCAGTGAGGTTTGCAGCCTCACTGCCGGTTATAGCTTCCTGTTGCCAGTTTGCTGACCTGCTGTGTTCCCAGTTCTGTCCTGTGGATATTACTATCGGATTGCCTGTGTATGACCCCTTGCCTGGATTTGGACCCTGCCTGTGTTTCTTGTGACCCCGACCTCTGGCGTGATTATCGACTCTCCTGTTTGCTCGTGACCCTTGACTTCGGCTTGTTCTCTGGATTCCCTGTCTGCTGCCGACCCACGACCCTTGCCTGGACCTCACTCCGCTTTCCTTGGTTCTCCCCAGCCGGTACGCACTTCACGACCCTCTGTCAGTCTACGGCCAAGTCTGTCCCTACCACTAGGGGCTCCAGTGAACACCTGTCTGGCAGAGCAGACTCCGGGTTGTGCAGTATTGGCTAGAGGGGTTCCTAACACCTGTATTGAACTATCAACCATTCTAATAAAGGATTTAATAGAAGGGTTATTAGAAGGAGGGTCAAAAGTGCTGTTAGGTCTAAATGGAGTTGATAATGATATCTTTTGATCAGCAAAGAATTCTTTCATTTAAGATGTCTGTGTACTTTAAATAAATCTACCTTCCATTGGAACTGGTTATGGAAAGTGTTTGGCACAAATGTACGTCCTTTGGATAATAGACTAACTTCTGAGTCTGTTAGAGGACAAGAAGATATATTATATATTAAATTCTCCTCTGTCTTGGGGGACGGCGGCTTAGGCCACCTCTTCCCACCCCTCCTGGAGTTAATCCTTTGACGTTTTTTTTTTTTTTTCATCAATATTTTTATTGAACATTTTTAAAGATATATGGGGTACAGAAAAAAAAAGAGGGGAAGAGAAGAATACAAACAAAGGGGAGCACATAGGGGGTCCCCGCGCAGGGGGAAAGGAATCACTCGATTAACATATGGCACACTATATAAACAATGTACATTTAACATTTGGGGCTAGATTTACTAAGCTACGGGTTTGAAAAAGTGGGGATGTTGCCTATAGTAACCAATCAGATTCTAGCTGTCATTTATTTAGTAGCTTCTACAAAATGATAGCTAGAATCTGATTGGCTGCTATAGGCAATATCCCCACTTTTTCAAACCCGCAGCTTAGTAAATCTAGCCCTTTGTGTTAAAAGAAAAAAAAAAAATGATACAGCAAAACATATCAACCTACATTTTGACCTCCTCAAGATGTTTCGGGGGGTTGGAGCTGCTCGACAGGCTGGGGGGATTCTATGAGGGCCGCTGGAGAGTGAGCTGCTGGAAAGTCTGGAATCTCTTGAGGAGCCCCAGGGCCATCTGTGATGTATTCATGCCACCCCTTTAACGTTTTCTGACGGTGCCCATTGCGATCTTGTAGCCACTCCAAAATGAGTTTGTGTCTTGAGGCCCAGAGGTAGCTTCAGACCTTTGGGTTTAAGGGGTTTATGTATCTGAAGAAGAGACACCCGAACTATTGTCAATTGTGTTCAGATCAGCTGGTCCCCTTGGTCGAAATCTACGACGATTAAATTGTGGATTTTGGGTTTCACCCAAGAGCCAACGGTATACCCTATGATCCCTGTAGTCGCAGCAACTTTACGTAATTTATCTCTTTTAAAATTTATAAGGTCTCTTTTATAGTTAGAAAGTTGGGTTTGTAGTTTACCCAACCAATCACTGGCTCAGAGTCAGATTGTATGAGTTTTCAGCCTCAGTTAATTCTGAACGAACGTTATTAAGTTCAGTACCTACTTCTTCGACTACAAGTAGCATCAAATCCAAAGAACATTTATTCAGGATCCCACACCAGCGTCTGCAAAAGGAAGCCTTAGTGCAGCCAATAGTAGGGATATTAGCTATGCGAAAACCCCTTGGAATACGTTTCTGGCGATGATATTCAGAGAGAAACTGTCCATGTAACAGCAGATCCACTTCTCGTTTTTTTAATCTCAATAATTTAAAAAAAACATCCATTGGTGTTTCATCAGGAATAGTAGCAACATCAGGTACATCAAACAAAATTCTTTCAGAATGTTCAGTGAAAACTAGTGATTCAGCAAAATCAAGTGATGCTCCAGAGTCTGATGTAAAATCCACCATTGAGCTACTATATAAATAGCCTCAAGGCTCGCTGTAATGAACAGCCTAGCCACGGTATTGCAATGATGAAGGGATTTGGTATAGGCAAAAAATATAAAATGGAAAGAAGTGTTTATATTGACACGGGTGCACTCTCATCCACTAGTCCATAACACAATGTTTCTTAGATTACTGGATACATGAAACTCTCTTAGCTCATTAGCTGTTGATTTATTCAAAAGTTTTTTTCCTTCTTGGTGTGCTTTGCACCTTGTTTAGCCAATTGGCACAGCTGGTGATTGTCTGGTTCACTCCCACTGTATAGGGAATATAAGGGTGTTTGGTTCACTGTGGTGTTAGTCTTGATAAAGGGCTGTGTGGAGCCCGAAACGTTGTCCAATTTTTAATGGAATAAATACTTTAATAATCTGTAAAAGTCCTGTAAGTGCCTCCTAATTATACTATTTTTTACATTCATGTTATCGGAGTTCCTGCACCCAGGCTGGAGAAATATCTACAAACTTGAGTGCCTTTCCTGTTATGTGTTTTATATATATATATATATATATATATATATATATATATATATATATATATATATAATGTGTGTACCATGTCACACTATCCAGGTACAGAGATATATATAGGTAACAGGTGACACTGTCTAGGTACAGAGATATATAGATAACAGGAGACACTGTCCAGGCACAGGATATATATATATATATATATATATATATGTAACAGGGACACTCTCCTGGTACAGAGATATATATAGGTAACAGGGGACACTGTCCAGGTACAGAGATATATAGGTAACAGGCGACACTGTCCAGATACAGAGATATATAGGTAACAAGTGACACTGTCCAGGTACAGATATATATATATATATATATATATATATATATATATATATATATATATAGATAGATAACAGGTGACACTGTCCAGGTACAGAGATATATGTTGGTAACAGGGGACACTGTCCAGGTACAGAGATATATATATATATATATATATATATATATATATAGATAACAAGTGACACTGTCCAGGTACAGAGATATATAGGTAACAGGTGACACTGTCCAGATACAGAGATATATAGGTAACAAGTGACACTGTCCAGGTACAGAGATATATATATAAAGGAATAAAGGAAACACGGCGCCACATTGTGTATTACCACAATATATTAATGTAGTAAGAGAGAGTAAAGTGGAGGAGTCAGAGATGTACTCAAGGATAATAACTTCTCTCCGGTAGGGCTAATGAAACCAAAAGGGTGAATAGATATATACAAAAGTGACAGCACACTGTGTTCAATGCCACCAATGTAATCACCAATAAACATAAAAATGCGTACCAGATAAAAGAACCAGAAGATGTATGAATCAGTTCAATGGAAAACTCCAAATCTGTGCAGCTGTTGCCAGTAACGTCACTCATCCAAATGTACAATTCTGTTAGGACTGTAAATAAAAACACAAGGTAACAAACATATATTGGTATCTTTAGGTACTCATCTGGGATGTAATCAGAGATGTATGCATAGATATCAATCAGCTCATATATAAATCTCTGCAGCGCTCCCACCACACTAGTACCACGATATCCAAACAGATGATGGAAAGGTCCTTAGATACTCCTCAACGCGTTTCGTCTGGTTAGATGTTCAGACTTCATCAGGAGGAAAAAATAGTATTTTTATGTTTATTGGTGATTACATTGGTGGCATTGAACACAGTGTGCTGTCACTTTTGTATATATCTATTCACCCTTTTGGTTTCATTAGCCCTACCGGAGAGAAGTTATTATCCTTGAGTACATCTCTGACTCCTCCACTTTACTCTCTCTTACTACATTAATATATTGTGGTAATACACCATGTGGCGCCGTGTTTCCTTTATTCCTTTATAGATTTTCCAGACTCACCACCTGTATTGGAACTGGCTGCCTCCTGTACATTGGACTTTGGGTGTCATTATCCCGCCTAGTGACTGTATACTTAATAGGGTTACGCGCCCCCTTTTATGTGGTATCTGTTATCTGCACAGAGATATATATATATATATATATATATATATATATATATATATATATATATAGATAACAAGTGACACTGTCCAGGTACAGAGATATATAGGTAACAGGCGACACTGTCCAGATACAGAGATATATAGGTAACAAGTGACACTGTCCAGGTACAGATATATATATATATATATATATATATATATATATATATATATATATATATATATATAGATAGATAACAGGTGACACTGTCCAGGTACAGAGATATATGTTGGTAACAGGGGACACTGTCCAGGTACAGAGATATATATATATATATATATATATATATAGATGACAAGTGACACTGTCCAGGTACAGAGATATATAGGTAACAGGCGACACTGTCCAGATACAGAGATATATAGGTAACAGGTGACACTGTCCAGATACAGAGATATATAGGTAACAAGTGACACTGTCCAGGTACAGAGATATATAGGTAACAGGCGACACTGTCCAGATACAGAGATATATAGGTAACAGGTGACACTGTCCAGATACAGAGATATATAGGTAACAGGTGACACTGTCCAGATACAGAGATATATAGGTAACAAGTGACACTGTCCAGGTACAGAGATATATGTTGGTAACAGGGGACACTGTCCAGGTACAGAGACATATATATAGGGAACAGGTCACATTATCTAGGTAGAGACAGGAGCAGAATCTGGATTAAAGAGATGAAGATTGTTTGTAGATCTCACATGTTGTTGACTGTTTAACAGACTTTCTAGCCACAATGACATACTCCTACACAAGAGTTTCCCACATGCAGGCCTCTGGGAGCCCCAACAGTGCATGTTTTCCACATCTCCTTGCTGGAGCACAGGTGTATTCTTTACTGACTGATCCACAGGTGGGACTAATTACTGCAGCTGTGATTTTGTGAGGAGATATGGAAAACCTGCCCAGTTAGGGAAACACTGCCCTAGACTGACTCCTTTTAGACAACAGACAAATGTGAGAAGATTTATCAGAGATTTAGACTGGTAGAACCTTCCTAATCCGAAGCCCTAACATTGTCATCACTGATCAAGTCTTGAACACGGGTAATAATAATTGCTGTACGTACATGAAAGTCTTTGTAATAAGATGAAATATGTTGCAGTGTAGAAGACATATCGGGGATGAAGCAGAGGGAAAGTGTTAAATAAAGGAGATAGATGAACAATATATGACATAATATTTATATCACATAAATGTGTTGTGTAACTAGTTTTCCTACACTTGGAGAGTGATGTAGAGTTGAAAGTTAGAAATCCATTATATTTAAGTAAAATACATATTTTCCAACTGCCCCTGCGCATGCAACATGCGTAAGAGTAAGGTCCTACGCATTTTACCTTTACTGTGCATGATCCACACTTTTTCTTTACAAGGGTTTAAGAGCGCTTTCAATTCCTTGTTTTTGTGTTCTTGTTTGGCTCTAGGGGTGGGCAGCTCCTGTAGTTGTTAGCAACCTTATCATTTATTATATTGATTCTATTTTTATTTTTATTTTTTTAAGTGTGGATTAATATATATTTTGATTTAGAATTTTTATTTTATTTTTTATTTAATTATTTTTCTGATCCTCTGCGCCTGATTTAGTTGACTGTTTTTTGTATGTTTTGGAAAACATTAGGGGGTAAATGTATCAAGCTGAGAGTTTTCCGGCGGGTTTGAAAAGTGGAGATGTTGCCTATAGCAACCAATCAGATTCTAGCTGTCATTTTGTAGAATGTACTAAATAAATGATAGCTAGAATCTGATTGGTTTTTCAAACCTGCCGAAAAACTCTCAGCTTGATACATTTACCCCTAGGGCTCTTCTTACACCCCTGGGGTGATGGGTGTGGGGTAATACAGTTTAAATAACCACATATGAATTATTTGCTGGTGGACTACAGGTTCAGCAAGCCATGGTGCCCCCTGCCACAATTTGCTGTCATTATACCATGTTCTGTATAGTTTCCTTGATAATGCCAGATAGTAATAAGCATCTGCCATTCTCTCCTTTGTACTTTTTCATTTGCTCACTTACTTGTACAATCTTTGATATATCTGGTTTCTGGCAACTGTCATTGTTTTTTGTATCGTATTAGAAAATAAAAAAAAAATTCATTGAAAAAAATGAAATCCAATCACTGATGACCAGGGGCGTGACTTCGGCGCCATCTCGGACGGTCACCACATCAAAGAGCTTCGCAATAACCGATCCTTTTTACACCAATTCAACAGATCTCTTCTCTATGCCATCCACCTTCATCTGTGGCAGGACCCACCAGGCACCATGGAGCCATTGGAGCTTTGTCAGGCGCAGCTTAGCTTTATTCCGGTGAGTGCGGCCTACTTCCATCACTGACTCTGGGGCTGGTCCCCTTCTCCTACTACACAGTGACTCACCAAGACTCCCTGTCGAGACAGAGCTTCCCCCTGCCTGCTCTGCCTCGTTGTGTCCTTGCAGACCCTGCCTTGTTCCCAACCCGGACTAGCACTATTCTGTGGCCTCATCATGCCCTCGGGGGATCCCCATTTGGAGTGGCTCCACTGACCTACGTTGGTTTGGAGCTGTCCTGCAACCCGACTGCTACCTCCACTACACACGGCCCACTACCAGCTTCTCAGCTGCGGTCTCCGTACTGGACTTCTGGTCGGCGTATATTTCACCTGGTACCTTCGGTAATCTGCGTGTATCTGCCTGAGAGACACCTGCTCTCCTCCAGCTGCCCAACTCCTTCTCACTGCTCCACTGTTAAGACTGATTGGCCCCATCTATTTTGATTATTACAACTGCTCTGGTCTTTAGAGGAAAGGCAGGCCTTGGTTATTGTTAATATTGACTGCCTACCATACAAAGCCTCACCTCTAAACTCCCAACCCCTGGGTCACTAGCTTGCGAGGAGCACAGCAGCATTCCCCTGCTGTTTTCATTGCTCTCATATTGCCTGGGTATCCTTGGCACTACCCTAGTGCCCTTTTGATCCACAACAGCCTGACCCCACGCTGAAGACCAAGCATATGCACTGCTTAACTTTTGGCCACCGGCTTGGGACCAACCCTGTTGCCACCAGACCGGCATGTCAATCTGCTGTATCTACTGCTTTAATGTAGCACACCTTGGCTGTCATTTGCCCTCTTACTGTCTGACACTGTGGCCTACATCCAATGTCATCTGGCTCTCACACTCTGACGACACCTCCATTATATATTCTGGACTCCCTATGTTATTCTATCCCTCACAGACTCATGGGAGTGGGTTACTCATCTATCTACTACTCTGAAGGTGTGTCTGTATTCTGGCACTCCCACTGACTCTTTGTCAGGATCTGCCCGAAGCTTTCTGCATTCGCATGCTGCTTTGTATTGGCAGCTCCTGCCTCCAGGACTTCTGGACTTCTTATATTATACATTATCTGACAGGACCTCTATTCACCAGAGGTGCTGCTATTAATTTCAATTGGTTTTTATAAGTTTCACATAACTTTGCTTTTCCCAAGTTTGCTTTTCACAAGTGCACACGTCCTGAGGGTTTCCCTGTGGTGCGAGACACTTGGGAGTTGCATTTACATTTTTTCATTTTCATTTCTTTCCCGTTCATCACACTCGCAGACCTCTGTGCCCGCTCCCCTGCCTGTGTCCACGCTCACAGAGACTCCCCTTACCACGCTTTCAGGTTAACAGCATGTGAATTTTTTATGTGTATTGTTGATTGAAAGCTTGACCTCCATATTGCTTTCAGCCCTGGTTCTCCTTGGGGTCTCCCCTGCCCTTTCATCCTCATATCCCTCACGGAGATACCCTTCTCACGTTTGCTGCTTATTGTTGGGCGGACGCTGTCTCTTGGGAGCCCCAGGATTGGAGATCTGTTTACTCATATTTGATTTGCTCTTCAGACCCTTGTCTCCTCTCACTAGGGGCCACCAGACACATCGCCGCTCAGATCTCTTCAGTTTTTTCTTGTTATGATATTTATCCATTAGTAATTTTGCTTTGCCTTGTTGAGATTATCTCCCCCATTCCTTTCATTTCTTAGTACCTTCTACTCTATTGCTTTTGCCCTCATGTCCTGCTCCCACGGTTCGCCTCTGGTCCCTCTACCTGTCCTTAATTTCTCTTGGGTGCCCAAGCCTCCTCTCCTCATTTCCAGTACCTATGTTGTACCTCTCACTTTGAGCCTGGACTCAATACCCCTCTGGGAGACTGGTCTACCCCTTTTCCTGTTCTTCCCTGTGCACTTTAAAGTCACTGTTCACTCCCCACACCCTCTCAGCTTAGATCCTCCATGACTCTTAGAATCCTCTCTCTGAAAGCCAATGGCTTGAATTTCTCCATCAAACACACTGACTCTCCAACATTTCCAAACGCCATTGTGCAGACCTAATTTTCATACAAGAGACCCACTTTAAGATACTCTATCCACAGTTGTCCTGTAAGACATATCACAACACCTACTATTCTTCCATAGATAGCAAATAAAGGGACACGGTCATCCTTATTCACTGCAGCCTACCTCTTTCCTGACCCATTGGGTAGATACCTCATTCTTGTGGGGTTTCTAGGACTCATCAAGCTCATTCTAGCTTCTATTTACTCCCCTAAACCTTTCTTACTGGCTTCTTTGACCAGTTAGCTTCTCTTGCCTGTTATAGTCGGTGGCAACTTTAACACCCCACAAGACCCCGGTGGGGACCACTCCTTCGTTTCCTCCTCCCCTTCCTCTTCCCATCGAGAATCCAGTCACCTAGCTTCACTACTTAAATCTCATGACCTCCATAACTCATGGAGACTCTCCACCCCATAGGTAGACAATACATTCACTGTTTGTCCCCCCACAAATTACATACTCGCAATGGCTGTCTCACTATGCAAGTTCTTATTGACATTTTTCCAATAACATGGTCAGACCATGCTGCAGTGTCTCTTGAAAGTACCTCCTCGACCTTGTCCTCCCCTCCGAAATGGAACAAAAATTGAGAGATAAGCGCACTCGTAATCATATATCCTATATTAAGACTCCTTCTGGTGACCTCACATACGACCCTAAAGATATAGCTGATACCTTTAAGGATTTCTACTCTGAAATTTACAACCTTTCACCCTGTATCACCAACGTGGAAGCTCTGCAATATAAGATCTCTGATTTCCTGTCTTACCTCCATCTACCAAAACTCACCTCGGCTCAATCCAATCTTCTGAATAAACTTATCAACAAGGAAGAAATTGGCCATACTATCAAAGAACTGAGAAATGTCTTGACCCCTGGTCCCGATGGCTTTGCGGCAATTTTAGCTCCCCTCATGCCCATGCATCTAGAGCTTTTCAATTCTATGCTCCTAGACTCCAAATTCGACACAGCCACTACTCACTCAGACATTGCGGTGATTCCTAACCCGGCTTGGACCCTCAATCTTGTAGTAACTATAGGCCTATATAATTTCTAAATGTGGACCTTAAACTGTTCGTAAAATCCTTGCTAACCACCTAAACTGTGTAATCGCCTCACTGGTCTATCCGGATCAAGTGGGGTTTGTACCTGGTCACCAGGCTTCGGATAATACACGTGCTATTGACCTGACTTACGTTTCCAACTTGCGTGGCAACCCCATCCTGCTCCTAGCTTTGAACGCAGTGAAGGCATTTGACAGGGTGGGCTGGCCCTATATGCAACAGTCTCTAGTAGCTGTGCGCATGGGGGGGTTCATTTTTGCATGCTGTAGCGTCCCTATATTTCAATCCCGCTGAATCTGTTTTGGCCAATGGTTTTCAATCCTCCTTCTTTGCGATCTGTAATGGCACCCGCCAGGGATGCCCACTCTCCCCTTTTATTTTTGCCCTCATGATCTAACCCTTTGCCTGCAAAATTAAGCTTAACCCTGACATGTCAGGCATCCACCTCGACCCCTCAGAATATAAGCTCTCATTATATGCTGACGACATCCTTCTGACCCTTACTAATCCCTCATATTCCTCCCTAACTACTTAATAACCTTACCCTGTTTGACAACCTTTCCATCTACAAGATCAACCCCTCTAAATCCGAAATCTTATACCTCATTATCCCTGTGGTGCAATTGCAAGGCCTTAAGTTATCATCATCATCACCATTTATTTATATAGCGCCACTGATTCCGCAGCGCTGTACAGAGAACTCACTCACATCAGTCCCTGCCCCATTGGAGCTTACAGTCTAAATTCCCTAACACACACACAGAGACAGACTAAGGTCAATTTTGATAACAGCCAATTAATTATATGCTGCGAATTTCCACCTCTCTTTGTGGACATTAAAGCTGACCTCCTCAAATGGGATAAACTTAAGAGCTCCTGGATGGGTTAAATAAACTCTCTTAAAATGAATGTCCTCCTGCGTCTCCTGTACTTATTCCAAACCCTTTCCCTTAGCGTTCTTGCTTACAAGCTGGTTCCTCACAGTGATGTCATATGATCTAGCTCCTAACGCCTGACTCCCCAGTGGAATAATCCTTCTTTCCCCCACCCCACCCAGGCACGCACTCAACTCAATTCCCATTGTGGATATGGCGTGACATTATATTTCTTAAGGACATAGCCCCCTTTCAACTGTTTCCCACATTTGCCGACCTACAAACACAATACCCTATTCCCTCATCCAGTTTTTTTTTCAATATTTACCTTTTTGTCACTTTTATGACACTATCAGATGTACAGTGACTGACATCCACCAGACTTCCCCTATAGTGTCCCTCTGGTCGCTCCGCTCTTGCTCTAGTGGTCTCCACCTTCTATCACCTTATTTTGCAACATAAACCCCTCCCCAAGGAGTCCCATGTTTTCAAATGGGAGGAGGACATGGGGGAAATGCTCACTCTGGAGGACTGGGACAAAATTCGCCTAAACATAGCTAAACCTTGGAAATATATTATCCATGGTACCTGGTCCCCCATATACTACACACTATTTACCCGTTATCTTGGCGCTTGTGTGGTCAGGTGGGTATTATGACAGGATGGACCGCCTATGCCACCCTGTCTGTTCTTGCTGTGAACGTGGTGGGCTTACCTTGCCACAGTTACCCCAAATGCGCTCTCTAACTGCAGTAGCAGGGGCTTAATCTGCTGCCACCACTGGACTCCTTAATGGCATCCAGAATTGTGTTCCTTCTGGAAAACTGTCGCTGCTAGTGTACCCCCTTGCTGGTGCACCTGGACTGGTAACCCTGACCTCTTCCTATAGATCAGGGTTGCTGTGGCCTATCACACTATCCAGAGCTGCTGGGTAGCGGGCAGAGCGGTGGTACTGGAAAGCTGGGTCCAAATCTCAGAACAGCCGGAAACGGATTAGAGTTGGGTCTAATCTGTAGGTCACAGGAAATACAGCAGGGAGGAACTTGTCAAGAAGGTCTTGAAGCAAGTGATGTTTATTTAGACCAAGTGTCCTGACAAAGACAGATCACACTGGTTGAAGGTACCAGTGATCAGAAAGTCAGATGGAACAATAATGATACATTTAAGTACAAACCAGTGCTATTTTATACAGTTTTGGACACAGACTAGCAGGGGGTAAACTAGCCCTCTGAACTCTTTCCTGGCCCCAAGAAATCTTAGTTATTTTTAGTATCAGGATGCAATATGTTTCCCCAAACATGGATATATATATGCAATGCAAAGTTAACAAAATTTACACAAATCTGCTATATCCCAAAACCTTCTATGTGCATTATTCAGACAGGATCTGAGATGTAGTATACAAGCCATACAGAGTGAGAGGCAGCGCCCCCCCTGCTATGTATACAGGGTGAACAAATGTGTTGGCCACTCAGATGAAAAGGTCTAATTAACATGAGGGACTTTCTTTAGAAAATTTATACAAATCCAATCATGACTTTCTGTATCAGAAGTTACCAATCAATACCTTAGAAATGAAGGCATTTCCTCTATCAAGTGCCACGCGATATAATAAAATAAGAACATTTCTAATACACAGTATCAAGAATCAGTACATTTGCAGCGATATAAATTGGCACAATGTGGTAATAATTTAAATATATTATTACAATAAGTTATTTATAAGTGATCCAGCCACAGGGTCCTTTCCCACATCTGGTGGTACTGTCTGAGACTCTATTCATCGCTTAATCTCCAACATTACTCAAGTTTCTTTTCCTGCCTCTCTGTCCTAATCCTTAATACTTTGTCCCTAAACCGATGTCCATAAACACACTCATCACACACATACTTAGTGCGGTGAAATGTCAGCTTGCACTATTTTGGAAAGACCCAGAACCTCCTCCTCTTCCTTCCATTATCACCCATATCTGGCAGGTCTACTACATGGGATATATTACAAGCATCCGCTTCACTGAAATCTGGAGCCCCTGGACTGAATACCACGGTTCTCCCCCACCCTTTTTGGCCTTTTGGCCCTCTACACAGTCAGTACACTGCTCATATCACTCACTTACATCAATACACTCTATAGTGAACAGTGACTATCCCTTACTCACTCCTCTTCCCTCTATTTCTCTATCTTCTCTTTCTTTAATTGCCGTAGTATTGATCACGCATAACTTCCTCTGCACCTCTTGGTGCCTCATATATCTATATATTTTCTTTCTCTTGCTCCTTCAAGTAATACCTTTTTCCTGTATGCCTGGCTCAATCGTTCATTTTATAACCTGTTACACTGTATTTGTCTATATAAAACTCAATAAAAATGATTATTCAAACAATAAATAAATAAATAAATCACTGATTGAAGCAAAGGATCAGGACAATACCACCAATACTCCCCAACCCCAGTGATACTGGCCAGGAGCAGAAACCGGGCAATTCTCTGGAAGTATGTGCATGTATGACCAGTTAGAACAATAGATAAACATTTTTTTATTTTGAAATGTTAAATGTTTAAAATACAGAGAAAATAATACTTCCAACGTTAATCCCTTGTTGAATATGGTGAAATTGTTTTCTTGTCATCATCATCATCAACATTTATTTATATAACGCCACTGGGTAATACATACAGACAGAGAGGTAAGAGAACCCTGCTCGAAAGCTTATCGAATAGGACAATGGGAGTTAGAAACACAAGGGCATGTGCTACATCATGTTGCACAATGGACCAGCCAGACTGCAAAGGTAAAAGTACTGAGTGGGCTGTGTGTGTTGCAATGTTGGTCAGAAGGTTGTTGTCTTGCGTTAGCTGTGTAGAGGATGGTAATAGGGTAATCTAGGGAAATTAAGATGATGGTTGAGGAATATCATAACCTTGTCTGAAGAGGTGGGTTTTCAGTGAACGCTTGAAGGTTTGAAGACTAGAGGAAAGTCTTACTGTGCGTGGGAGGGAATTCCACAAAGTGGGTGCAGCCCGGAAAAAATCCTGTAACCGAGAATGGGAGGATGTGATGAGAGTGGAGGAGAGACGTAGATCTTGTGCAGAACAGAGGTGTCGAGTAGGGAGATATTTCGAGACAAGTGAGGAAATGTATGTCGGTGCAATTTTGTTGATAGCCTTGTATGTTTGTAGAAGAATTTTATATTGGATTCGTTGAAATACAGGCAGCCAATGTAGAGACTGACAGAGTGGCTCAGCAGAGGAATAACGGTTTGTAAGGAAAATCAGTCTAGTCGCTGCGTGCAAAATAGATTGTAGGGGTTCAAGTCTGACTTTGGGAAGACCAGTAAGGAGGGAATTGCAATAGTCGATGCGGGAGATGATGAGTGCATGAATTAATGTTTTTGCGGTGTCTTGTGTCAGATATGTGCGTATTCTGGAAATGTTCTTTAGGTGTATGTAACATGATATAGACATAGAGTTGATGTGGGGAATAAACGACAGTTGTGAATCAAGGATTACATCTAGGCAACGAGCTTGCGGGGTGGGATTTATGGTCATGTTATCGACAGAAATAGAAATGTCAGGCAGGAAGCTTCTGTTTTTGGGTGGGAATATTATTAATTCAGTTTTTGAAAGATTGAGTTTGAGTTGGCGAGAAGACATCCAAGATGAAATGGCAGAAAGACAGTCAGTAACGCGAGACAACACAGATGGTGAGAGATCAGGAGAGGATAGATAAATTTGTGTATCATCCGCATGGAGATGATACTGAAATCCAAAGGAGCTTATTAGTTTTCCAAGAGAAGTGGTGTAGATAGAGAATAGCAGAGGACCTAGGACTGAGCCTTGTGGAACTCCAACTGATAAAGGAAGCGGAGCAGAGGTGGATCCAGAGAAATTAGATAGGTAGGATGAGAACCAGGATAGGACAGTGCCTTCAAGACCTAGGGATTGTAGCGTTTGCATGAGGAGAGAGTGGTCAACAGTGTCAAATGCAGCAGAGAGATCCAGGAGAATTAGAAGAGAGTATTGGTTATTATTTTTTGCTGTGATCAAATCATTGACAACTTTGGTCAGCGCAGTCTCTGTGGAGTGTTGAGAGCGAAAGCCTGACTGAAGAGGATCCAATAGGTTGTTTGCTGTAAGAAAGTGTGTGAGGCGTGTGTAGGCAATTCTCTCGAGAAGCTTGGAGGGGCATGGGAGCTGGGAGATGGGGCGGTAATTTATGAGAGAGTTAGGGTCAGAATTCTGTTTTTTTAAAATGGGAGTAATCACTGCATGCTTGAATATGGATGGAAAAATACCAGTAGAAAGAGATAGATTACAGATTTTAGTTAGAGGGGGGCTGAGCACAGGAGACAGGGACATACCCATTTGTGAGGGAATGGGATCAAGAGGACAGGAGGTAGAGTAGGAAGATGAGAAGAGAGTAGAAACTTCCTCTTCATTTGTGGGATCAAATGAAGATAGAGTGTCAGAGGGTGCTACAAAGGAATTGAGCCTGAATTGATTGCCTGTCAAGGGAGATGATACCATTTCAAGCCTGATCTTATCAATTTTGTTCTTGTAATAGAAAGCAAGATCCTGTGCACTGATGTTAGTTGGAGGATTTGGGGCAGGAGGACTCAGAAGAGAGTTAAATGTGTTAAAGAGGCGTTTGGGGTTAGAAGCCTGAGCATAGATGGGAGATTGGTAGTATGCTTGTTTAGCAGTGTCCAGAGCATTTCTGTAGGAGTGCTAGATACCAGTATATGTGATGAAATCATTAGAGACACAAGATTTACACCAGTGACGTTCTGCTTTACGAGAAAGTTTTTGTAGAGTTCGTGTTACTGTAGTGTGCCATGGTTGGCAACGAATTCTACGCGAAGTATGTAGTGTCGCTGGAGCCACTTGATCCAGGGCAGTTGCTAGGGTTTGATGAAAATGGGGTACTGCCCGATCAGGTGAGGAGAATGTAGAAATTGGGGAGAGAAGGTGTTGGAGAGGTGTTGTCCCTTTAAATACATCAATTAGGCATTTATATGTCTATTCAGTTATAAGAGTGAGGGGACACTGGGACTGTCTGTATTACATGTGTCCTGAGAGAGAGGGGACACCGGGACTGTCTGTATTACATGTGTCCTGAGAGAGAGGGGACACCGGGACTGTCTGTATTACACGTGTCCTGAGAGTGAAGGGACACCAGGACTGTCTGTATTACACTTGTCTTGAGAGTGAGGGGACACCGGGACTGTCTGTATTACATGTGTCCTGAGAGTGAGGGGACACCGGGACTGTCTGTATTACATGTGTCCTGAGAGTGAGGGGACACCGGGACTGTCTGTATTACATGTGTCCTGAGAGAGAGGGGACACCGGGACTGTCTGTATTACACGTGTCCTGAGAGTGAAGGGACACCAGGACTGTCTGTATTACATGTGTCTTGAGAGTGAGGGGACACCGGGACTGTCTGTATTACATGTGTCCTGAGAGTGAGGGGACACCGGGACTGTCTGTATTACATGTGTCCTGAGAGTGAGAGGACACCGGGACTGTCTGTATTACATGTGTTCTGAGAGTGAGGGAACACCAGACTGTCTGTATTACATGTGTCCTGAGAGTGAGGGGACATCGGGACTGTCTGTATTACATGTGTCTTGAGAGTGAGGGGACACCGGGACTGTCTGTATTACACGTGTCCTGAGAGTGAGAGGACACCGGGACTGTCTGTATTACATGTGTCCTGAGAGGGAGGGGACACCGGGACTGTCTGTCTTACATGTGTCCTGAGAGTGAGGGAACACTGGGACTGTCTGTATTACATGTGTCCTGAGAGTGAGGAAACGCCGGGACTGTCTGTATTACATGTGTCCTGAGAGGGAGGGGATGCCGGGACTGTCTATATTTCATGTGTCCTGAGAGTGAGGGGATGCCGGGACTGTCTGTATTACATGTGTCCTGAGAGGGAGGGGACACCGGGACTGTCTGTATTACATGTGTCCTGAGAGTGAGGGAACACTGGGACTGTCTGTATTACATGTGTCCTGAGAGTGAGGGAACACCGGGACTGTCTGTATTACATGTGTCCTGAGAGTGAGGGAAC
Source organism: Mixophyes fleayi (assembly GCF_038048845.1). Classification (NCBI taxonomy): domain Eukaryota; kingdom Metazoa; phylum Chordata; class Amphibia; order Anura; family Limnodynastidae; genus Mixophyes; species Mixophyes fleayi. Next base: position 699,390 of record NC_134405.1, on the reverse strand, counting down.
GCCAGGACTGTCTGTATTACATGTGTCCTGAGAGGGAGGGGATGCCGGGACTGTCTATATTACATGTGTCCTGAGAGTGAGGGGATGCCGGTACTGTCTGTATTACATGTGTCCAGAGAGGGAGGGGATGCCAGGAGTGTCTGTATTACATGTGTCCTGAGAGGGAGGGGATGCCGGGACTGTCTGTATTACATGTGTCCTGAGAGGGAGGGGATGCCGGGAGTGTCTGTATTGCATGTGTCCTGAGAGGGAGGGGATGCCGGGACTGTCTGTATTACATGTGTCCTGAGAGGGAGGGGACACTGGGACTGTCTGTATTACATGTGTCCTGAGAGTGAGGGGATGTCGGGAGTGTCTGTATTACATGTGTCCTGAGAGGGAGGGGACACCAGGACTGTCTGTATTACATGTGTCCTGAGAGGGAGGGGACACCGGGACTGTCTGTATTACATGTGTCCTGAGAGGGAGGGGACATCGGGACTGTCTGTATTACATGTGTCCTGAGAGGGAGGGGACACCGGGACTGTCTGTATTACATGTGTCCTGAGAGTGAGGGGACACCAGGACTGTCTTACATGTGTCCTGAGAGTGAGGGGACACCGGGACTGTCTGTATTACATGTGTCCTGAGAGTAAGGGGACACTGGGACTGTCTGTATTACATGTGTCCTGAGAGTAAGGGGACACTGGGACTGTCTGTATTACATGTGTCCTGAGAGTGAGGGGACACCGGGACTGTCTGTATTACATGTGTCCTGAGAGTGAGGGGACACCGGGACTGTCTGTATTACATGTGTCCTGAGAGTGAGAGGACACCGGGACTGTCTGTATTACATGTGTTCTGAGAGTGAGGGAACACCGGGACTGTCTGTATTACATGTGTCCTGAGAGTGAGGGGACATCGGGACTGTCTGTATTACATGTGTCTTGAGAGTGAGGGGACACCGGGAGTGTCTGTATTACACGTGTCCTGAGAGTGAGAGGACACCGGGACTGTCTGTATTACATGTGTCCTGAGAGGGAGGGGACACCGGGACTGTCTGTCTTACATGTGTCCTGAGAGTGAGGGAACACTGGGACTGTCTGTATTACATGTGTCCTGAGAGTGAGGGAACGCCGGGACTGTCTGTATTACATGTGTCCTGAGAGGGAGGGGATGCCGGGACTGTCTATATTTCATGTGTCCTGAGAGTGAGGGGATGCCGGGACTGTCTGTATTACATGTGTCCTGAGAGTGAGGGAACACTGGGACTGTCTGTATTACATGTGTCCTGAGAGTGAGGGAACACCGGGACTGTCTGTATTACATGTGTCCTGAGAGTGAGGGAACGCCAGGACTGTCTGTATTACATGTGTCCTGAGAGGGAGGGGATGCCGGGACTGTCTATATTACATGTGTCCTGAGAGTGAGGGGATGCCGGTACTGTCTGTATTACATGTGTCCAGAGAGGGAGGGGATGCCAGGAGTGTCTGTATTACATGTGTCCTGAGAGGGAGGGGATGCCGGGACTGTCTGTATTACATGTGTCCTGAGAGGGAGGGGATGCCGGGAGTGTCTGTATTGCATGTGTCCTGAGAGGGAGGGGATGCCGGGACTGTCTGTATTACATGTGTCCTGAGAGGGAGGGGACACTGGGACTGTCTGTATTACATGTGTCCTGAGAGTGAGGGGATGTCGGGAGTGTCTGTATTACATGTGTCCTGAGAGGGAGGGGACACCAGGACTGTCTGTATTACATGTGTCCTGAGAGGGAGGGGACATCGGGACTGTCTGTATTACATGTGTCCTGAGAGGGAGGGGACACCGGGACTGTCTGTATTACATGTGTCCTGAGAGTGAGGGGACACCAGGACTGTCTTACATGTGTCCTGAGAGTGAGGGGACACCGGGACTGTCTGTATTACATGTGTCCTGAGAGTAAGGGGACACTGGGACTGTCTGTATTACATGTGTCCTGAGAGTAAGGGGACACTGGGACTGTCTGTATTACATGTGTCCTGAGAGGGAGGGGACACCTGGACTGTCTTACATGTGTCCTGAGAGTGAGGGGACACCGGGACTGTCTGTATTACATGTGTCCTGAGAGTAAGGGGACACTGGGACTGTCTGTATTACATGTGTCCTGAGAGGGAGGGGACACCGGGACTGTCTGTATTACATGTGTCCTGAGAGTAAGGGGACACCGGGACTGTTTGTATTACATGTGTCCTGAGAGTAAGGGGACACTGGGACTGTCTGTATTACATGTGTCCTGAGAGGGAGGGAACGCCGGGACTGTCTGTATTACATGTGTCCAGAGAGGGAGGGGATGCCAGGAGTGTCTGTATTACATGTGTCCTGAGAGGGAGGGGATGCCGGGACTGTCTGTATTACATGTGTCCTGAGAGGGAGGGGATGCCGGGAGTGTCTGTATTACATGTGTCCAGAGAGGGAGGGGATGCCAGGAGTGTCTGTATTACATGTGTCCTGAGAGTAAGGGGACACTGGGACTGTCTGTATTACATGTGTCCTGAGAGTAAGGGGACACTGGGACTGTCTGTATTACATGTGTCCTGAGAGGGAGGGGACACCGGGACTGTCTGTCTTACATGTGTCCTGAGAGTGAGGGGACACCGGGACTGTCCGTATTACATGTGTCCTGAGAGTAAGGGGACACTGGGACTGTCTATATTACATGTGTCCTGAGAGGGAGGGGACACCGGGACTGTCTGTATTACATGTGTCCTGAGAGTGAGGGAACACCGGGACTGTCTGTATTACATGTGTCCTGAGAGTGAGGGAACGCCAGGACTGTCTGTATTACATGTGTCCTGAGAGGGAGGGGATGCCGGGACTGTCTATATTACATGTGTCCTGAGAGTGAGGGGATGCCGGTACTGTCTGTATTACATGTGTCCAGAGAGGGAGGGGATGCCAGGAGTGTCTGTATTACATGTGTCCTGAGAGGGAGGGGATGCCGGGACTGTCTGTATTACATGTGTCCTGAGAGGGAGGGGACACTGGGACTGTCTGTATTACATGTGTCCTGAGAGGGAGGGGACACTGGGACTGTCTGTATTACATGTGTCCTGAGAGTGAGGGGATGTCGGGAGAGTCTGTATTACATGTGTCCTGAGAGGGAGGGGACACCAGGACTGTCTGTATTACATGTGTCCTGAGAGGGAGGGGACACCGGGACTGTCTGTATTACATGTGTCCTGAGAGGGAGGGGACATCGGGACTGTCTGTATTACATGTGTCCTGAGAGGGAGGGGACACCGGGACTGTCTGTATTACATGTGTCCTGAGAGTAAGGGGACACTGGGACTGTCTGTATTACATGTGTCCTGAGAGTAAGGGGACACTGGGACTGTCTGTATTACATGTGTCCTGAGAGGGAGGGGACACCTGGATTGTCTTACATGTGTCCTGAGAGTGAGGGGACACCGGGACTCTCTGTATTACATGTGTCCTGAGAGTAAGGGGACACTGGGACTGTCTGTATTACATGTGTCCTGAGAGGGAGGGGACACCGGGACTGTCTGTATTACATGTGTCCTGAGAGTAAGGGGACACCGGGACTGTCTGTATTACATGTGTCCTGAGAGTAAGGGGACACTGGGACTGTCTGTATTACATGTGTCCTGAGAGGGAGGGGATGCCGGGACTGTCTGTATTACATGTGTCCTGAGAGGGAGGGGATGCCGGGAGTGTCTGTATTACATGTGTCCAGAGAGGGAGGGGATGCCAGGAGTGTCTGTATTACATGTGTCCTGAGAGTAAGGGGACACTGGGACTGTCTGTATTACATGTGTCCTGAGAGTAAGGGGACACTGGGACTGTCTGTCTTACATGTGTCCTGAGAGTGAGGGGACACCGGGACTGTCTGTATTACATGTGTCCTGAGAGTAAGGGGACACTGGGACTGTCTGTATTACATGTGTCCTGAGAGGGAGGGGACACCGGGACTGTCTGTATTACATGTGTCCTGAGAGTAAGGGGACAACGGGACTGTCTGTATTACATGTGTCCTGAGAGGGAGGGGATGCCGGGACTGTCTATATTACATGTGTCCTGAGAGTGAGGGGATGCCGGTACTGTCTGTATTACATGTGTCCAGAGAGGGAGGGGATGCCAGGAGTGTCTGTATTACATGTGTCCTGAGAGGGAGGGGATGCCGGGACTGTCTGTATTACATGTGTCCTGAGAGGGAGGGGATGCCGGGAGTGTCTGTATTGCATGTGTCCTGAGAGGGAGGGGATGCCGGGACTGTCTGTATTACATGTGTCCTGAGAGGGAGGGGACACTGGGACTGTCTGTATTACATGTGTCCTGAGAGTGAGGGGATGTCGGGAGTGTCTGTATTACATGTGTCCTGAGAGGGAGGGAACACCAGGACTGTCTGTATTACATGTGTCCTGAGAGGGAGGGGATGCCGGGAGTGTCTGTATTACATGTGTCCTGAAAGGGAGGGGATGCCGGGAGTGTCTGTATTACATGTGTCCAGAGAGGGAGGGGATGCCAGGAGTGTCTGTATTACATGTGTCCTGAGAGTAAGGGGACACTGGGACTGTCTGTATTACATGTGTCCTGAGAGTAAGGGGACACTGGGACTGTCTGTATTACATGTGTCCTGAGAGGGAGGGGACACCGGGACTGTCTGTCTTACATGTGTCCTGAGAGTGAGGGGACACCGGGACTGTCTGTATTACATGTGTCCTGAGAGTAAGGGGACACTGGGACTGTCTGTATTACAAGTGTCCTGAGAGGGAGGGGACACCGGGACTGTCTGTATTACATGTGTCCTGAGAGTGAGGGAACACCGGGACTGTCTGTATTACATGTGTCCTGAGAGTGAGGGAACGCCAGGACTGTCTGTATTACATGTGTCCTGAGAGGGAGGGGATGCCGGGACTGTCTATATTACATGTGTCCTGAGAGTGAGGGGATGCCGGTACTGTCTGTATTACATGTGTCCAGAGAGGGAGGGGATGCCAGGAGTGTCTGTATTACATGTGTCCTGAGAGGGAGGGGATGCCGGGACTGTCTGTATTACATGTGTCCTGAGAGGGAGGGGATGCCGGGAGTGTCTGTATTGCATGTGTCCTGAGAGGGAGGGGATGCCGGGACTGTCTGTATTACATGTGTCTTGAGAGGGAGGAGACACTGGGACTGTCTGTATTACATGTGTCCTGAGAGTGAGGGGATGTCGGGAGTGTCTGTATTACATGTGTCCTGAGAGGGAGGGGACACCAGGACTGTCTGTATTACATGTGTCCTGAGAGGGAGGGGACACCGGGACTGTCTGTATTACATGTGTCCTGAGAGGGAGGGGACATCGGGACTGTCTGTATTACATGTGTCCTGAGAGGGAGGGGACACCGGGACTGTCTGTATTACATGTGTCCTGAGAGTGAGGGGACACCAGGACTGTCTTACATGTGTCCTGAGAGTGAGGGGACACCGGGACTGTCTGTATTACATGTGTCCTGAGAGTAAGGGGACACTGGGACTGTCTGTATTACATGTGTCCTGAGAGTAAGGGGACACTGGGACTGTCTGTATTACATGTGTCCTGAGAGGGAGGGGACACCTGGACTGTCTTACATGTGTCCTGAGAGTGAGGGGACACCGGGACTGTCTGTATTACATGTGTCCTGAGAGTAAGGGGACACTGGGACTGTCTGTATTACATGTGTCCTGAGAGGGAGGGGACACCGGGACTGTCTGTATTACATGTGTCCTGAGAGTAAGGGGACACCGGGACTGTCTGTATTACATGTGTTCTGAGAGTAAGGGGACACTGGGACTGTCTGTATTACATGTGTCCTGAGAGGGAGGGAACGCCGGGACTGTCTGTATTACATGTGTCCAGAGAGGGAGGGGATGCCAGGAGTGTCTGTATTACATGTGTCCTGAGAGGGAGGGGATGCCGGGACTGTCTGTATTACATGTGTCCTGAGAGGGAGGGGATGCCGGGAGTGTCTGTATTACATGTGTCCAGAGAGGGAGGGGATGCCAGGAGTGTCTGTATTACATGTGTCCTGAGAGTAAGGGGACACTGGGACTGTCTGTATTACATGTGTCCTGAGAGTAAGGGGACACTGGGACTGTCTGTATTACATGTGTCCTGAGAGGGAGGGGACACCGGGACTGTCTGTCTTACATGTGTCCTGAGAGTGAGGGGACACCGGGACTGTCTGTATTACATGTGTCCTGAGAGTAAGGGGACACTGGGACTGTCTGTATTACATGTGTCCTGAGAGGGAGGGGACACCGGGACTGTCTGTATTATATGTGTCCTGAGAGTAAGGGGACACCGGGACTGTCTGTATTACATGTGTCCTGAGAGGGAGGGGATGCCGGGACTGTCTATATTACATGTGTCCTGAGAGTGAGGGGATGCCGGTACTGTCTGTATTACATGTGTCCAGAGAGGGAGGGGATGCCAGGAATGTCTGTATTACATGTGTCCTGAGAGGGAGGGGATGCCGGGAGTGTCTGTGTTACATGTGTCCTGAGAGGGAGGGGATGCCGGGAGTGTCTGTATTGCATGTGTCCTGAGAGGGAGGGGATGCCGGGACTGTCTGTATTACATGTGTCCTGAGAGGGAGGGGACACTGGGACTGTCTGTATTACATGTGTCCTGAGAGTGAGGGGATGTCGGGAGTGTCTGTATTACATGTGTCCTGAGAGGGAGGGAACACCAGGACTGTCTTACATGTGTCCTGAGAGTGAGGGGACACCGGGACTGTCTGTATTACATGTGTCCTGAGAGTAAGGGGACACTGGGACTGTCTGTATTACATGTGTTCTGAGAGTAAGGGGACACTGGGACTGTCTGTATTACATGTGTCCTGAGAGGGAGGGGACACCAGGACTGTCTGTATTACATGTGTCCTGAGAGGGAGGGGACACCAGGACTGTCTTACATGTGTCCTGAGAGTGAGGGGACACCGGGACTGTCTGTATTACATGTGTCCTGAGAGTAAGGGGACACTGGGACTGTCTGTATTACATGTGTCCTGAGAGTAAGGGGACACTGGGACTGTCTGTATTACATGTGTCCTGAGAGGGAGGGGACACCGGGACTGTCTGTATTACATGTGTCCTGAGAGTAAGGGGACACCGGGACTGTCTGTATTACATGTGTCCTGAGAGTAAGGGGACACTGGGACTGTCTGTATTACATGTGTCCTGAGAGGGAGGGAACGCCGGGACTGTCTGTATTACATGTGTCCTGAGAGGGAGGGGACACCGGGACTGTCTGTATTACATGTGTCCTGAGAGTAAGGGGACACCGGGACTGTCTGTATTACATGTGTCCTGAGAGTGAGGGGACACCGGGACTGTCTGTATTACATGTGTCCTGAGAGGGAGGGGATGCCGGGAGTGTCTGTGGTTTGCAATTACACTTTTATCTTATTACAGTAATTTGGCTTCATCATGCTCCTCTTCTGTAATGTCACCATTGTGTAGGCAGATACAACCTTGTGCTATTTCTTACCAATGTGCGCTTTGTGAATAAGGTCTAATAAATTGAATGTAAGTAATATATTTTGGAGGCATTGGAGTGTGACGTGGAGGTAGTGGGTGTATGTGTGGAGTGGGTGGGAGTCCCTGGTGCATTATGGCCTGAGCAGTAGCAGATGAGAGGAGCTGTGTACCCCAGGCTATGATCATGTTATAATCAGGAAGTTCACTGTTTTTCTCTAATTTTGTTTAATTATTTCCTGTTTGGTAACCGCAATACACTCAGCGTGTGGTCAGACTTAGTACTGATGGAGAACACCGTGAGGACATATTTGCTGTCACTTTCTGATCTATATATTAGAGTAACATGATGGGGACTAAATGTGAGACTTCCTATTACTGTAAATGGTCCTATAAATGTTACCAGAATGTGATGGATGTAAATATTGCAGGGCCGCGATGGAAACGGTGGAGTCGGAGGTTTTCGATCTGGAGAATCGCCTGGAAAAGGTACATTTGGGGGTCTGGGAGGGAGAAAGATTGGGCTTGTATGCAGTATGTGTGCTCCACATAACCGGATGTGTCACACCAGTGGCACACCCTAACCACCATCCTCATTTATTAGGGTGCCGGCCAGTCGGTATAACTAATCACATAAAAGCTGAACGAGAACAGATAAGGAAGGAGAACGTGAGACAGAGAGTGGACTGGGCCCTACTCAGGGGGCAATGCTGTGGGATTGGGGGGACAGAGGCACGGATGTAAGGGGGGGACAGAGACACGGATGTAAGGGGGGGACAGAGGCACGGATGTAAGGGGGGGACAGAGGCACGGATGTAAGGGGGGGACAGTGACACGGATGTAAGGGGGGGACAGAGGCACGGATGTAAGGGGGGGACAGAGGCACGGATGTAAGGGGGGACAGAGGCACGGATGTAAGGGGGGGACAGAGGCACGGATGTAAGGGGGGGACAGAGGCACGGATGTAAGGGGGGGACAGAGATACGGATGTAAGGGGGGGACAAAGGCACGGATGTAAGGGGGGGACAGAGACACGGATGTAAGGGGGGACAGAGGCACGGATGTAAGGGGGGGACAGAGGCACGGATGTAAGGGGGGGACAGAGGCACGGATGTAAGGGGGGGACAGAGGCACGGATGTAAGGGGGGGCAGAGGCATGGATGTAAGGGGGGGACAGAGGCACCGATGTAAGGGGGGGACAGAGGCACGGATGTAAGGGGGGGACAGAGACACGGATGTAAGGGGGGACAGAGGCACGGATGTAAGGTGGGGACAGAGGCACGGATGTAAGGGGGGGACATTGCCATCTGAGAGCAAGTGCAGCAGAATAAGAACATGACTTGGCTGCACTTCCTCACGAGAGCAGAGCCGTGGCCTCGGGGATGGACATATGTATGCGGCCCAGCGATACAGTGCTCTGCCCTTGAGCTTAGGCACTAGCGGGACTCTAGTGGAAAGTTATACAGCCCTGAAATCGCTACCTCTCCCCTCTCTCTCACCCTTCAGAGGTTAGTTACTGGCTGTCTGTGGTCAAACCATAGAAGACCCCACTTGTGGATACAAACTAGGACAAATGGTAAGTACAGTTATAATGCTCCAATGTAAGCAGCCTGGTTGGTATAAACCAGGACCCCACTAGGTCCAAAATGAAATCAAAGTAAAAGAAGTTCTATACGTACTTGGGCACTCACATACACATCAGTAAATGGACAATGAAAGGCCTCAAAGGCAGCACTTCTCCAGCTGGATATTATGTTTCCCAAACAATCATTTGCTGATAAAGAAACACATTGTAAAAGAACTCCCAGAATAGGTAGAACATGAGTCATTGACGCACACAGTGAGTGCAGGGCAAGTAATACACTGCTCCAGTAGAACATATAGGGCCTGGGTCATTAAGGCACACAGTGAGTGCAGGGCAAGTAATACACTGCTCCAGTAGAACATATAGGGCCTGGGTCATTAAGGCACACAGTGAGTGCATGGCAAGTAATACATTGCTCCAGTAGAACATATAGGGCCTGGGTCATTAAGGCACACAGTGAGTGCATGGCAAGTAATACATTGCTCCAGTAGAACATATAGGGCCTGGGTCATTAAGGCACACAGTGAGTGCATGGCAAGTAATACATTGCTCCAGTAGAACATATAGGGCCTGGGTCATTAAGGCACACAGTGAGTGCAGGGCAAGTAATACACTGCTCCAGTAGAACATATAGGGCCTGGGTCATTAAGGCACACAGTGAGTGCATGGCAAGTAATACATTGCTCCAGTAGAACATATAGGGCCTGGGTCATTAAGGCACACAGTGAGTGCAGGGCAAGTAATACACTGCTCCAGTAGAACATATAGGGCCTGGGTCATTAAGGCACACAGTGAGTGCATGGCAAGTAATACACTGCACCAGTAGAACATATAGGGCCTGGGTCATTAAGGCACATAGTGAGTGCAATGCAAGTAATGCACTGCTCCAGTAGAACATATAGGGCCTGGGTCATTGACGCACATAGTGAGTGCAGGGCAAGTAATACACTGCTCCAGTAGAACATATAGGGCCTGGGTCATTTAGGCACACAGTGAGTGCATGGCAAGTAATACACTGCACCAGTAGAACATATAGGGCCTGGGTCATTAAGGCACATAGTGAGTGCAATGCAAGTAATGCACTGCTCCAGTAGAACATATAGGGCCTGGGTCATTGACGCACATAGTGAGTGCAGGGCAAGTAATACACTGCTCCAGTAGAACATATAGGGCCTGGGTCATTAAGGCACACAGTGAGTGTATGGCAAGTAATACACTGCTCCAGTAGAACATATAGGGCCTGGGTCATTGATGCACATAGTGAGTGCATGGCAAGTAATACACTGCTCCAGTAGAACATATAGGGCCTGGGTCATTGACGCACACATAGTGAGTGCAGGGTAAGTAATACACTGCTCCAGTAGAACATATAGGGCCTGGGTCATTGACGCACATAGTGAGTGCAATGCAAGTAATACACTGCTCCCGTAGAACATATAGGGCATACTTGCCAACTCTCCCGGAATGTCCGGGAGACTCCCGCATTTTGCGAAAGTCTCCCGGACGAGTGTGGCAATCTCCCTGAAAGGAAGTGGGCAGAATTCGGCTTAAACGTTTAGCCCCGCCCCCACTGTAAAATGACACGATTTGCGTCATTCCGTCACGGGGGCGGGGCCAAAATGACGCGATTTCGGCGCCCCGCCCCTGCACGCCCACGTCCCAGCCGGCATCTCACGGAGAAAGAAATACAAAAGTTGGCAAGTATGATATAGGGCCTGGGTCATTAAGGCACACACAGTGGGCCTGAGTCATTAAGGGAAGTAAGGCAAAAAAATTAGTAAATGTTCTCCGGGACAAACCATGTTACAATGCAAGGGGTGCAAATTAGTTTATTATTTTGCACATAAGTTAAATACTGACTGTTTTTACATCTAACAGACAAATACTTGCTAGCTTTATTTTTACACTGAAATTTAAAGTTGATCTAGAACACGCCCGACCTCAATTATAAATCTGTCCCCACATTTTAAATTTACCTCCCCCTCCAATGCACAATGCAACATGGTTTTTCCCAAAGTTACTCCTTTTTATGCTTTGCTCTCCTTAATGACTCAGGCCCAGTGAGTGCAGGGCAAGTAATACACTGCTCCAGTAGAACATATAGGGCCTGGGTCATTAAGGCACACAGTGAGTGCAGGGCAAGTAATACACTGCTCCAGTAGAACATATAGGGCCTGGGTCATTAAGGCACACAGTGAGTGCATGGCAAGTAATACATTGCTCCAGTAGAACATATAGGGCCTGGGTCATTAAGGCACACAGTGAGTGCATGGCAAGTAATACATTGCTCCAGTAGAACATATAGGGCCTGGGTCATTGACGCACATAGTGAGTGCAGGGCAAGTAATACACTGCTCCAGTAGAACATATAGGGCCTGGGTCATTAAGGCACACAGTGAGTGCATGGCAAGTAATACATTGCTCCAGTAGAACATATAGGGCCTGGGTCATTAAGGCACACAGTGAGTGCAGGGCAAGTAATACACTGCTCCAGTAGAACATATAGGGCCTGGGTCATTAAGGCACACAGTGAGTGCATGGCAAGTAATACATTGCTCCAGTAGAACATATAGGGCCTGGGTCATTAAGGCACACAGTGAGTGCAGGGCAAGTAATACACTGCTCCAGTAGAACATATAGGGCCTGGGTCATTAAGGCACACAGTGAGTGCATGGCAAGTAATACATTGCTCCAGTAGAACATATAGGGCCTGGGTCATTAAGGCACACAGTGAGTGCATGGCAAGTAATACATTGCTCCAGTAGAACATATAGGGCCTGGGTCATTAAGGCACACAGTGAGTGCATGGCAAGTAATACATTGCTCCAGTAGAACATATAGGGCCTGGGTCATTAAGGCACACAGTGAGTGCAGGGCAAGTAATACACTGCTCCAGTAGAACATATAGGGCCTGGGTCATTAAGGCACACAGTGAGTGCATGGCAAGTAATACATTGCTCCAGTAGAACATATAGGGCCTGGGTCATTAAGGCACACAGTGAGTGCATGGCAAGTAATACATTGCTCCAGTAGAACATATAGGGCCTGGGTCATTAAGGCACACAGTGAGTGCATGGCAAGTAATACACTGCACCAGTAGAACATATAGGGCCTGGGTCATTAAGGCACATAGTGAGTGCAATGCAAGTAATGCACTGCTCCAGTAGAACATATAGGGCCTGGGTCATTGACGCACATAGTGAGTGCAGGGCAAGTAATACACTGCTCCAGTAGAACATATAGGGCCTGGGTCATTTAGGCACACAGTGAGTGCATGGCAAGTAATACACTGCACCAGTAGAACATATAGGGCCTGGGTCATTAAGGCACATAGTGAGTGCAATGCAAGTAATGCACTGCTCCAGTAGAACATATAGGGCCTGGGTCATTGACGCACATAGTGAGTGCAGGGCAAGTAATACACTGCTCCAGTAGAACATATAGGGCCTGGGTCATTAAGGCACACAGTGAGTGTATGGCAAGTAATACACTGCTCCAGTAGAACATATAGGGCCTGGGTCATTGATGCACATAGTGAGTGCATGGCAAGTAATACACTGCTCCAGTAGAACATATAGGGCCTGGGTCATTGACGCACACAGTGAGTGTATGGCAAGTAATACACTGCTCCATAACATCCGGAACTTTACTCTTGTTGGTACTACACCTTCCCCAGCGCTTCTAATACATTTCCTACAGACTACTTTTATCTCTAAGATTTGGAGCTTTTTTATATATAAAAATAGTCTATAAGGTAAAATATTACCTAGTCCTGTATCCAGGTGAACAATCCATTACATAGAACAATTTATTACAATGTTGTTTACCTGATTGATTTGTAGTAATATGTTCTATGTAAGACGTACATCACGCCCTTTAAAAGCTTTCATCAACTCACATGTCAGCAACATAGAACAAGGATTTGAGACCCACTCGCATATCTTGACAAGAACAAACATAATTATTCGGTTGGACATATCAATCTTTTTTTATAACTAAATATGGACTTAACCAGACAGGGAGGCAGAGGGGACTGATCCCGTCAGAATGTGATTGTCAGGACTGTGAGGAGGTGCGGAGGGTTAGAGCATATAAGGAGAAGTGTGCGGGGTGTGACACAGTATATAAGGAGAAGTGTGCGGGGTATTAGAGCATATAAGGTGAAGTGTGCGGGGTGTGACACAGTATATAAGGAGAAGTGTGCGGGGTGTGACACGGTATATAAGAAGAAGCGTGCGAGGTGTGACACAGTATATAAGGAGAAGTGTGCGGGGTGTGACACAGTATATAAGGAGAAGTGTGCGGGGTGTGACACAGTATATAAGGAGAAGCGTGCGAGGTGTGCACAGTATATAAGGAGAAGCGTACGGGGTGTGACAGTATATAAGGAGAAGCGTACGGTGTGTGACACAGTATATAAGGAGAAGCATCTGGGGTGTGACACAGTATATAAGGAGAAGCGTGCGGGGTGTGACACAGTATATAAGGAGAAGCGTACGGGGTGTGACACAGTATATAAGGAGAAGCGTGCGGGGTGTGACACAGTATATAAGGAGAAGCGTGCGGGGTGTGACACAGTATATAAGGAGAAGCGTACGGGGTGTGACACAGTATATAAGGAGAAGCGTACGGGGTGTGACACAGTATATAAGGAGAAGCGTGCGGGGTGTGACACAGTATATAAGGAGAAGCGTGCGGGGTGTGACACAGTATATAAGGAGAAGCGTACGGAATGTGATACAGTATATAAGGAGAAGCGTGCGTGGTGTGACACAGTGTATAAGGAGAAGCGTGCGGGGTGTGACACAGTATATAAGGAGAAGCGTGCGGGGTGTGACAATATATAAGGAGAAGCATGCGGGGTGTGACACAGTATATAAGGAGAAGCGTGCGTGGTGTGACACCGTATATAAGGAGAAGCGTACGGGGTGTGACACAGTATATAAGGAGAAGCGTGCGGGGTGTGACACAGTATATAAGGAGAAGCGTGCGCGGTGTGACAGTATATAAGGAGAAGCGTGCGGGGTGTGACACAGTATATAAGGAGAAGCGTGCGCGGTGTGACAGTATATAAGGAGAAGCGTACGGGGTGTGACACAGTATATAAGGAGAAGCATCTGGGGTGTGACACAGTATATAAGGAGAAGCGTGCGGGGTGTGACACAGTATATAAGGAGAAGCGTACGGGGTGTGACACAGTATATAAGGAGAAGCGTGCGGGGTGTGACACAGTATATAAGGAGAAGCGTGCGGGGTGTGACACAGTATATAAGGAGAAGCGTGCAGGGTGTGACACAGTATATAAGGAGAAGTGTGCGTGGTGTGACACCGTATATAAGGAGAAGCGTACGGGGTGTGACACAGTATATAAGGAGAAGCGTGCGGGGTGTGACACAGTATATAAGGAGAAGCGTGCGCGGTGTGACAGTATATAAGGAGAAGCGTGCGGGGTGTGACACAGTATATAAGGAGAAGCGTGCGGGGTGTGACAGTATATAAGGAGAAGCGTACGGGGTGTGACAGTATATAAGGAGAAGCGTACGGGGTGTGACACAGTATATAAGGAGAAGCATCTGGGGTGTGACACAGTATATAAGGAGAAGCGTGCGGGGTGTGACACAGTATATAAGGAGAAGCGTACGGGGTGTGACACAGTATATAAGGAGAAGCGTGCGGGGTGTGACACAGTATATAAGGAGAAGCGTGCGGGGTGTGACACAGTATATAAGGAGAAGCGTGCGGGGTGTGACACAGTATATAAGGAGAAGCGTACGGGGCGTGACACAGTATATAAGGAGAAGCATGCAGGGTGTGACACAGTATATAAGGAGAAGCGCGCGAGGTGTGACACAGTATATAAGGAGGAGCATACGTGGTGTGACACAGTATATAAGGAGAAGCGTACGGGGTGTGACACAGTATATAAGGAGAAGCGTACGGGGTGTGACACAGTATATAAGGAGCAGCGTACGGGGTGTGACACAGTATATAAGGAGAAGCGTACGGGGTGTGACACAGTATATAAGGAGAAGCGTGCGGGGTGTGACACAGTATATAAGGAGAAGCGTACGGGGTGTGACACAGTATATAAGGAGAAGCGTGCGGGGTGTGACACAGTATATAAGGAGAAGCGTGCGGGGTGTGACACAGTATATAAGGAGAAGCGTGCGGGGTGTGACACAGTATATAAGGAGAAGCGTACGGGGCGTGACACAGTATATAAGGAGAAGCGTGCGGGGTGTGACACAGTATATAAGGAGAAGCGCGCGAGGTGTGACACAGTATATAAGGAGGAGCATACGTGGTGTGACACAGTATATAAGGAGAAGCGTACGGGGTGTGACACAGTATATAAGGAGAAGCGTACGGGGTGTGACACAGTATATAAGGAGCAGCGTACGGGGTGTGACACAGTATATAAGGAGAAGCGTACGGGGTGTGACACAGTATATAAGGAGAAGCGTGCGTGGTGTGACACAGTATATAAGGAGAAGCGTACGGGGTGTGACACAGTATATAAGGAGAAGCGTGCTGGGTGTGACAGTATATAAGGAGAAGCGTACGGGGTGTGACACAGTATATAAGGAGAAGCGTGCGGGGTGTGACACAGTATATAAGGAGAAGCGTGCGGGGTGTGACACAGTATATAAGGAGAAGCGTACGGAATGTGACACAGTATATAAGGAGAAGCGTGCGTGGTGTGACACAGTGTATAAGGAGAAGCGTGCGGGGTGTGACACAGTATATAAGGAGAAGCGTGCGGGGTGTGACAATATATAAGGAGAAGCATGCGGGGTGTGACACAGTATATAAGGAGAAGCGTGCGTGGTGTGACACCGTATATAAGGAGAAGCGTACGGGGTGTGACACAGTATATAAGGAGAAGCGTGCGGGGTGTGACACAGTATATAAGGAGAAGCGTGCGCGGTGTGACAGTATATAAGGAGAAGCGTGCGGGGTGTGACACAGTATATAAGTAGAAGCGTGCGCGGTGTGACAGTATATAAGGAGAAGCGTACGGGGTGTGACACAGTATATAAGGAGAAGCATCTGGGGTGTGACACAGTATATAAGGAGAAGCGTGCGGGGTGTGACACAGTATATAAGGAGAAGCGTACGGGGTGTGACACAGTATATAAGGAGAAGCGTGCGGGGTGTGACACAGTATATAAGGAGAAGCGTGCGGGGTGTGACACAGTATATAAGGAGAAGCGTGCAGGGTGTGACACAGTATATAAGGAGAAGTGTGCGTGGTGTGACACCGTATATAAGGAGAAGCGTACGGGGTGTGACACAGTATATAAGGAGAAGCGTGCGGGGTGTGACACAGTATATAAGGAGAAGCGTGCGCGGTGTGACAGTATATAAGGAGAAGCGTGCGGGGTGTGACACAGTATATAAGGAGAAGCGTGCGGGGTGTGACAGTATATAAGGAGAAGCGTACGGGGTGTGACAGTATATAAGGAGAAGCGTACGGGGTGTGACACAGTATATAAGGAGAAGCATCTGGGGTGTGACACAGTATATAAGGAGAAGCGTGCGGGGTGTGACACAGTATATAAGGAGAAGCGTACGGGGTGTGACACAGTATATAAGGAGAAGCGTGCGGGGTGTGACACAGTATATAAGGAGAAGCGTGCGGGGTGTGACACAGTATATAAGGAGAAGCGTGCGGGGTGTGACACAGTATATAAGGAGAAGCGTACGGGGCGTGACACAGTATATAAGGAGAAGCATGCAGGGTGTGACACAGTATATAAGGAGAAGCGCGCGAGGTGTGACACAGTATATAAGGAGGAGCATACGTGGTGTGACACAGTATATAAGGAGAAGCGTACGGGGTGTGACACAGTATATAAGGAGAAGCGTACGGGGTGTGACACAGTATATAAGGAGCAGCGTACGGGGTGTGACACAGTATATAAGGAGAAGCGTACGGGGTGTGACACAGTATATAAGGAGAAGCGTGCGGGGTGTGACACAGTATATAAGGAGAAGCGTACGGGGTGTGACACAGTATATAAGGAGAAGCGTGCGGGGTGTGACACAGTATATAAGGAGAAGCGTGCGGGGTGTGACACAGTATATAAGGAGAAGCGTGCGGGGTGTGACACAGTATATAAGGAGAAGCGTACGGGGCGTGACACAGTATATAAGGAGAAGCGTGCGGGGTGTGACACAGTATATAAGGAGAAGCGCGCGAGGTGTGACACAGTATATAAGGAGGAGCATACGTGGTGTGACACAGTATATAAGGAGAAGCGTACGGGGTGTGACACAGTATATAAGGAGAAGCGTACGGGGTGTGACACAGTATATAAGGAGCAGCGTACGGGGTGTGACACAGTATATAAGGAGAAGCGTACGGGGTGTGACACAGTATATAAGGAGAAGCGTGCGTGGTGTGACACAGTATATAAGGAGAAGCGTACGGGGTGTGACACAGTATATAAGGAGAAGCGTGCTGGGTGTGACAGTATATAAGGAGAAGCGTACGGGGTGTGACACAGTATATAAGGAGAAGCATCTGGGGGTGTGACACAGTATATAAGGAGAAGCGTACGGGGTGTGACACAGTATATAAGGAGAAGCGTGCTGGGTGTGACAGTATATAAGGAGAAGCGTACGGGGTGTGACACAGTATATAAGGAGAAGCATCTGGGGGTGTGACACAGTATATAAGGAGAAGAGTACGGGGTGTGACACAGTATATAAGGAGAAGCGTGCGGGGTGTGACACAGTATATAAGGAGAAGCGTGCGAGGTGTGACACAGTATATAAGGAGAAGCGTGCGGTGTGTGACAATATATAAGGAGAAGCGCGCGAGGTGTGACACAGTATATAAGGAGAAGCATACGGGGTGTGACACAGTATATAAGGAGAAGCGCGCGAGGTGTGACACAGTATATAAGGAGAAGCGTGCGAGGTGTGACACAGTATATAAGGAGAAGCGTGCGGGGTGTGACACAGTATATAAGGAGAGAAGTGCGCGAAGTATGACACAGTATATAAGGAGAAGCGCGCGAGGTGTGACACAGTATATAAGGAGAAGCGCGCGAGGTGTGAGACAGTATATAAAGATAAGCATACGGGGTGTGACACAGTATATAAGGAGAAGCGTGCGGGGTGTGACACAGTATATAAGGAGAAGCGTGCGGGGTGTGACACAGTATATATCGAGAAGCGCGCGAGGTGTGACATAGTATATAACGAGAAGCGCGCGAGGTGTGACACAGTATATAACGAGAAGCGCGCGAGGTGTGACACAGTATATAAGGAGAAGCGTACGGGGTGTGACACAGTATATAAGGAGAAGCATGGGGGGTGTGACACAGTATATAAGGAGAAGCGTACGGGGTGTGACACAGTATATAAGGAGAAGCGTGCAGGGTGTGACACAGTATATAAGGAGAAGCGTGCGGGGTGTGACACAGTATATAAGGAGAAGCGCGCGAGGTGTGACACAGTATATAAGGAGGAGCATACGGGGTGTGACACAGTATATAAGGAGAAGCGTACGGGGTGTGACACAGTATATAAGGAGAAGCGTGCGAGGTGTGACACAGTATATAAGCAGAAGCGCACGAGGTGTGACACAGTATATAAGGAGGAGCATACGGGGTGTGACACAGTATATAAGGAGAAGCGTGCGGGGTGTGACACAGTATATAAGGAGAAGCGTGCGGGGTGTGACACAGTATATAAGCAGAAGCGCGCGAGGTGTGACACAGTATATAAGGAGGAGCATACGTGGTGTGACACAGTATATAAGGAGAAGCGTACGGGGTGTGACACAGTATATAAGGAGAAGCGTACGGGGTGTGACACAGTATATAAGGAGCAGCGTACGGGGTGTGACACAGTATATAAGCAGAAGCGCACGAGGTGTGACACAGTATATAAGGAGGAGCATACGGGGTGTGACACAGTATATAAGGAGAAGCGTGCGGGGTGTGACACAGTATATAAGGAGAAGCGCGCGAGGTGTGACACAGTATATAAGGAGAAGCGTGCGAGGTGTGACACAGTATATAAGGAGAAGCGTGCGGGGTGTGACACAGTATATAAGGAGAGAAGTGCGCGAAGTATGACACAGTATATAAGGAGAAGCGCGCGAGGTGTGACACAGTATATAAGGAGAAGCGCGCGAGGTGTGAGACAGTATATAAAGATAAGCATACGGGGTGTGACACAGTATATAAGGAGAAGCGTGCGGGGTGTGACACAGTATATAAGGAGAAGCGTGCGGGGTGTGACACAGTATATAACGAGAAGCGCGCGAGGTGTGACATAGTATATAACGAGAAGCGCGCGAGGTGTGACACAGTATATAACGAGAAGCGCGCGAGGTGTGACACAGTATATAAGGAGAAGCGTACGGGGTGTGACACAGTATATAAGGAGAAGCATGGGGGGTGTGACACAGTATATAAGGAGAAGCGTACGGGGTGTGACACAGTATATAAGGAGAAGCGTGCAGGGTGTGACACAGTATATAAGGAGAAGTGTGCGGGGTGTGACACAGTATATAAGGAGAAGCGCGCGAGGTGTGACACAGTATATAAGGAGGAGCATACGGGGTGTGACACAGTATATAAGGAGAAGCGTACGGGGTGTGACACAGTATATAAGGAGAAGCGTGCGAGGTGTGACACAGTATATAAGCAGAAGCGCACGAGGTGTGACACAGTATATAAGGAGGAGCATACGGGGTGTGACACAGTATATAAGGAGAAGCGTGCGGGGTGTGACACAGTATATAAGGAGAAGCGTGCGGGGTGTGACACAGTATATAAGCAGAAGCGCGCGAGGTGTGACACAGTATATAAGGAGGAGCATACGTGGTGTGACACAGTAAATAAGGAGAAGCGTACGGGGTGTGACACAGTATATAAGGAGAAGCGTACGGGGTGTGACACAGTATATAAGGAGCAGCGTACGGGGTGTGACACAGTATATAAGGAGAAGCGTACGGAGTGTGACACAGTATATAAGGAGAAGCGTGCGTGGTGTGACACAGTATATAAGGAGAAGTGTACGGGGTGTGACACAGTATATAAGGAGAAGCGTGCTGGGTGTGACAGTATATAAGGAAAAGCGTACGGGGTGTGACACAGTATATAAGGAGAAGCATCTGGGGGTGTGACACAGTATATAAGGAGAAGCGTACGGGGTGTGACACAGTATATAAGGAGAAGCGTGCTGGGTGTGACAGTATATAAGGAGAAGCGTACGGGGTGTGACACAGTATATAAGGAGAAGTATCTGGGGGTGTGACACAGTATATAAGGAGAAGCGTACGGGGTGTGACACAGTATATAAGGAGAAGCGTGCGGGGTGTGACACAGTATATAAGGAGAAGCGTGCGAGGTGTGACACAGTATATAAGGAGAAGCGTGCGGGGTGTGACACAGTATATAAGGAGAAGCGTGCGGTGTGTGACAGTATATAAGGAGAAGCGCGCGAGGTGTGACACAGTATATAAGGAGAAGCATACGGGGTGTGACACAGTATATAAGGAGAAGCGCGCGAGGTGTGACACAGTATATAAGGAGAAGCGTGCGAGGTGTGACACAGTATATAAGGAGAAGCGTGCGGGGTGTGACACAGTATATAAGGAGAGAAGTGCGCGAAGTATGACACAGTATATAAGGAGAAGCGCGCGATGTGTGACACAGTATATAAGGAGAAGCGCGCGAGGTGTGAGACAGTATATAAAGATAAGCATACGGGGTGTGACACAGTATATAAGGAGAAGCGTGCGGGGTGTGACACAGTATATAAGGAGAAGCGTGCGGGGTGTGACACAGTATATAACGAGAAGCGCGCGAGGTGTGACATAGTATATAACGAGAAGCGCGCGAGGTGTGACACAGTATATAACGAGAAGCGCGCGAGGTGTGACACAGTATATAAGGAGAAGCGTACGGGGTGTGACACAGTATATAAGGAGAAGCATGGGGGGTGTGACACAGTATATAAGGAGAAGCGTACGGGGTGTGACACAGTATATAAGGAGAAGCGTGCAGGGTGTGACACAGTATATAAGGAGAAGCGTGCGGGGTGTGACACAGTATATAAGGAGAAGCGCGCGAGGTGTGACACAGTATATAAGGAGGAGCATACGGGGTGTGACACAGTATATAAGGAGAAGCGTACGGGGTGTGACACAGTATATAAGGAGAAGCGTGCGAGGTGTGACACAGTATATAAGCAGAAGCGCACGAGGTGTGACACAGTATATAAGGAGGAGCATACGGGGTGTGACACAGTATATAAGGAGAAGCGTGCGGGGTGTGACACAGTATATAAGGAGAAGCGTGCGGGGTGTGACACAGTATATAAGCAGAAGCGCGCGAGGTGTGACACAGTATATAAGGAGGAGCATACGGGGTGTGACACAGTATATAAGGAGAAGCGTACGGGGTGTGACACAGTATATAAGGAGAAGCGTACGGGGTGTGACACAGTATATAAGGAGAAGCGTGCGGGGTGTGACACAGTATATAAGGAGAAGCGTACGGGGTGTGACACAGTATATAAGGAGAAGCGTGCAGGGTGTGACACAGTATATAAGGAGAAGCGTGCGGGGTGTGACACAGTATATAAGGAGAAGCGCGCGAGGTGTGACACAGTATATAAGGAGGAGCATACGGGGTGTGACACAGTATATAAGGAGAAGCGTGCAGGGTGTGACACAGTATTTAAGGAGAAGCGTGCGGGGTGTGACACAGTATATAAGGAGAAGCGTGCGAGGTGTGACACAGTATATAAGAAAAAGCATACGGGGTGTGACACAGTATATAAGGAGAAGTGTGCGGGGTGTGACACAGTATATAAGGAGAAGCGTACGGTGTGTGACACAGTATATAAGGAGAAGCGTGCGGGGTGTGACACTGTATATAAGGAGAAGCGTGCGGGGTGTGACACAGTATATAAGGAGAAGCGTGCGGGGTGTGACACAGTATATAAGGAGAAGCATGGGGGGTGTGACACAGTATATAAGGAGAAGCGTGCGGTGTGTGACACAGTATATAAGGAGAAGCGTGCGGGGTGTGACACTGTATATAAGGAGAAGCGTGCGGGGTGTGACACAGTATATAAGGAGAAGCGTGCGGGGTGTGACACAGTATATAAGGAGAAGCATGGGGGGTGTGACACAGTATATAAGGAGAAGCGTGCGGGGTGTGACACAGTATATAAGGAGAAGCGTGCGGGATGTGACACAGTATATAAAGGAGAAGAATACGGGGTGTGACACAGTATATAAGGAGAAGCGTGCGTGGTGTGACACAGTATATAAGGAGAAGCGTGCGGGGTGTGACACAGTATATAAGGAGAAAGGAGAAGCGTACGGGGTGTGACACAGTATATAAGGAGAAAGGAGAAGCGTACGGGGTGTGACACAGTATATAAGGAGAAAGGAGAAGCGTACGGCATGTGACACAGTATATAAGGAGAAAGGAGAAGCGTACGGGGTGTGACACAGTATATAAGGAGAAGCGTGCGGGGTGTGACACAGTATATAAGGAGAAAGGAGAAGCGTACGGGGTGTGACACAGTATATAAGGAGAAAGGAGAAGCGTACGGGGTGTGACACAGTATATAAGGAGAAGCGTGCGGGGTGTGACACAGTATATAAGGAGAAAGGAGAAGCGTTCGGGGTGTGACACAGTATATAAGGAGAAGCGTGCGGGGTGTGACACAGTATATAAGGAGAAGCGTACGGGGTGTGACACAGTATATAAGGAGAAGCGTACGGGGTGTGACACAGTATATAAGGAGAAGCGTGCGGGGTGTGACACAGTATATAAGGAGAAGCGTACGGGGTGTGACACAGTATATAAGGAGAAGCGTGCGGGGTGTGACACAGTATATAAGGAGAAAGGAGAAGCGTACGGGGTGTGACACAGTATATAAGAAGAAAGGAGAAGCGTTCGGGGTGTGACACAGTATATAAGGAGAAGCGTGCGGGGTGTGACACAGTATATAAGGAGAAGCGTACGGGGTGTGACACAGTATATAAGGAGAAGCGTGCGGGTTGTGACACAGTATATAAGGAGAAGCGTGCGGGGTGTGACACAGTATATAAGGAGAAGCGTGCGGGGTGTGACACAGTATATAAGGAGAAAGGAGAAGCGTACGGGGTGTGACACAGTATATAAGGAGAAGCGTGCGGGGTGTGACACAGTATATAAGGAGAAGCGTGCGGGTTGTGACACAGTATATAAGGAGAAGCGTGCGTGGTGTGACACAGTATATAAGGAGAAGCGTGCGGGTTGTGACACAGTATATAAGGAGAAGCGTGCGGGGTGTGACACAGTATATAAGGTGAAGCGTACGGGGTGTGACACAGTATATAAGGAGAAGCGTGCGGGGTGTGACACAGTATATAAGGAGAAGCGTACGGGGTGTGACACAGTATATAAGGAGAAGCGTACGGGGTGTGACACGGTATATAAGGAGAAGCGTACGGGGTGTGACACAGTATATAAGGAGAAGCGTACGGGGTGTGACACAGTATATAAGGAGAAGCATGGAGGGTGTGACACAGTATATAAGGAGAAGCGTACGGGGTGTGACACAGTATATAAGGAGAAGCGTACGGGGTGTGACACAGCATATAAGGAGAAAGGAGAAGCGTTCGGGGTGTGACACAATATATAAGGAGAAGTGTGCGGGGTGTGACACAGTATATAAGGAGAAGAGTGCGGGTTGTGACACAGTATATAAGGAGAAGCGTACGGGGTGTGACACAGTATATAAGGAGAAGCGTACGGGGTGTGACACAGTATATAAGGAGAAGCGTACGGGGTGTGACACAGTATATAAGGAGAAGCGTACGGGGTGTGACACAGTATATAAGGAGAAGCGTGCGGGTTGTGACACAGTATATAAGGAGAAGCATGGGGGGTGTGACACAGTATATAAGGAGAAGCTAACGGGGTGTGACACAGTATATAAGGAGAAGCGTGCGGGTTGTGACACAGTATATAAGGAGAAGCGTGCGGGTTGTGACACAGTATATAAGGAGAAGCGTGCGTGGTGTGACACAGTATATAAGGAGAAGCGTGCGGGGTGTGACACAGTATATAAGGAGAAGCGTACGGGGTGTGACACAGTATATACGGAGAAGCATGGGGGGTGTGACACAGTATATAAGGAGAAGCGTACGGGGTGTGACACAGTATATAAGGAGAAGCGTGCGGGGTGTGACACAGTATATAAGGAGAAGCGTACGGGGTGTGACACAGTATATACGGAGAAGCATGGGGGGTGTGACACAGTATATAAGGAGAAGCGTGCGGGGTGTGACACAGTATATAAGGAGAAGCATGGAGGGTGTGACACAGTATATAAGGAGAAGCGTGCGGGTTGTGACACAGTATATAAGGAGAAGCATGGGGGGTGTGACACAGTAAATAAGGAGAAGCGTACGGGGTGTGACACAGTATATAAGGAGAAGCGTACGGGGTGTGACACAGTATATAAGGAGAAGCGTACGGGGTGTGACACAGTATACAAGGAGAAGCGTGCGGGTTGTGACACCGTATATAAGGAGAAGCGTGCGGGGTGTGACACAGTATATAAGGAGAAGCGTACGGGGTGTGACACAGTATATAAGGAGAAGCATGGAGGTTGTGACACAGTATATACGGAGAAGCATGGGGGGTGTGACACAGTATATAAGGAGAAGCGTACGGGGTGTGACACAGTATATAAGGAGAAGCGTACGGGGTGTGACACAGTATATAAGGAGAAGCATGGGGGGTGTGACACAGTATATAAGGAGAAGCGTACGGGGTGTGACACAGTATATAAGGAGAAGCGTGCGGGGTGTGACACAGTATATAAGGAGAAGCGTACGGGGTGTGACACAGTATATAAGGAGAAGCGTGCGGGGTGTGACACAGTATATAAGGAGAAGCGTACGGGGTGTGACACAGTATATAAGGAGAAGCGTACGGGGTGTGACACAGTATATAAGGAGAAGCGTACGGGGTGTGACACAGTATATAAGGAGAAGCGTACGGGGTGTGACACAGTATATAAGGAGAAGCGTACGGGGTGTGACACAGTATATAAGGAGAAGCGTACGGGGTGTGACACAGTATATAAGGAGAAAGGAGAAGCGTACGGGGTGTGACACAGTATATAAGGAGAAAGGAGAAGCGTACGGGGTGTGACACAGTATATAAGGAGAAAGGAGAAGCGTACGGGGTGTGACACAGTATATAAGGAGAAGCGTACGGGGTGTGACACAGTATATAAGGAGAAAGGAGAAGCGTACGGGGTGTGACACAGTATATAAGGAGAAAGGAGAAGCGTACGGGGTGTGACACAGTATATAAGGAGAAAGGAGAAGCGTACGGGGTGTGACACAGTATATAAGGAGAAAGGAGAAGCGTACGGGGTGTGACACAGTATATAAGGAGAAAGGAGAAGCGTACGGGGTGTGACACAGTATATAAGGAGAAGCGTGCGGGGTGTGACACAGTATATAAGGAGAAAGGAGAAGCGTGCGGGGTGTGACACAGTATATAAGGAGAAAGGAGAAGCGTACGGGGTGTGACACAGTATATAAGGAGAAGCGTACGGGGTGTGACGCAGTATATAAGGAGAAGCATACGGGGTGTGACACAGTATATAAGGAGAAGCGTGCGGGGTGTGACACAGTATATAAGGAGAAGCGTACGGGGTGTGACGCAGTATATAAGGAGAAGCGTGCGGGGTGTGACATAGTATATAAGGAGAAGCATACGGGGTGTGACACAGTATATAAGGAGAAGCGTGCGGGGTGTGACACAGTATATAAGAAGAAAGGAGAAGCGTACGGGGTGTGACACAGTATATAAGGAGAAGCGTGCGGGGTGTGACACAGTATATAAGGAGAAAGGAGAAGCGTGCGGGGTGTGACACAGTATATAAGGAGAAGCGTGCGGGGTGTGACACAGTATATAAGGAGAAAGGAGAAGCGTACGGGGTGTGACACAGTATATAAGGAGAAAGGAGAAGCGTACGGGGTGTGACACAGTATATAAGGAGAAAGGAGAAGCGTGCGGGGTGTGACAGTATATAAGGAGAAGCATACGGGGTGTGACACAGTATATAAGGAGAAAGGAGAAGCGTACGGGGTGTGACACAGTATATAAGGAGAAAGGAGAAGCGTTCGGGGTGTGACACAGTATATAAGGAGAAGCGTACGGGGTGTGACACAGTATATAAGGAGAAGCGTGCGGGGTGTGACACAGTATATAAGGAGAAAGGAGAAGCGTTCGGGGTGTGACACAGTATATAAGGAGAAGCGTACGGGGTGTGACACAGTATATAAGGAGAAGCGTACGGGGTGTGACACAGTATATAAGGAGAAGCGTGCGGGGTGTGACACAGTATATAAGGAGAAGCGTGCGGGGTGTGACACAGTATATAAGGAGAAAGGAGAAGCGTTCGGGGTGTGACACAGTATATAAGGAGAAAGGAGAAGCGTTCGGGGTGTGACACAGTATATAAGGAGAAGCGTACGGGGTGTGACACAGTATATAAGGAGAAGCGTGCGGGGTGTGACACAGTATATAAGGAGAAGCGTGCGGGGTGTGACACAGTATATAAGGAGAAGCGTGCGGGGTGTGACACAGTATATAAGGAGAAAGGAGAAGCGTGCGGGGTGTGACACAGTATATAAGGAGAAGCGTGCGGGGTGTGACACAGTATATAAGGAGAAAGGAGAAGCGTACGGGGTGTGACACAGTATATAAGGAGAAAGGAGAAGCGTACGGGGTGTGACACAGTATATAAGGAGAAAGGAGAAGCGTGTGGGGTGTGACAGTATATAAGAAGAAGCATACGGGGGGTGACACAGTATATAAGGAGAAAGGAGAAGCGTACGGGGTGTGACACAGTATATAAGGAGAAAGGAGAAGCGTTCGGGGTGTGACACAGTATATAAGGAGAAGCGTACGGGGTGTGACACAGTATATAAGGAGAAGCGTGCGGGGTGTGACACAGTATATAAGGAGAAAGGAGAAGCGTTCGGGGTGTGACACAGTATATAAGGAGAAGCGTACGGGGTGTGACACAGTATATAAGGAGAAGCATGGGGGGTGTGACACAGTATATAAGGAGAAGCATGCGGGGTGTGACACAGTATATAAGGAGAAGTGTGCGGGGTGTGACACAGTATATAAGGAGAAGTGTGCGGGGTGTGACACAGTATATAAGGAGAAGCGTACGGGGTGTGACACAGTATATAAGGAGAAGCGTGCGGGGTGTGACACACTATATAAGGAGAAGCATGGGGGGTGTGACACAGTATATAAGGAGAAGCGTGCGGGTATATAAGGAGACATATGGAAGCGTGAAGCTGGCACAGTAACTTTCTCCTTCTCTCCATCCTACAGCTAGTGAAACTCTCCTCTCACGTGACGGACAATGGGCGCCAGTACTGTAATGCCAGCAGACATTTTGTTTGTGCCCTGCGAGAGTTGTCCTTCCACTCACAGGAAGACTCCATGCTGAAAGTACGTACACCCTTCACATGTAACATGTAACACATGTGAACCATCGTAGGTCATGTCTGAAGGTTCTGTTGGTATATGCTGGGTGAATGTATATAATTAATAGGGAATATAATTGCTGACCCAATGTCCGTTATACCGTAATTAGGAATCTTTTCTAGTAGGGACTGAAACTGTAGGAAGGGAAACGCAGTAGCTCCATATGACAGTGGGTGCAGAACTGTTATATCATATAATATATACTGTATATAGCCCTAAAGCCAGTATACACTGCACTGTTATATAATGAGGTACATAGAGATACTGCACTGTTATATAATGAGGTACATAGAGATACTGCACTGTTATATAACGAGGTATATAGAGGCACTGCATTGTTATATAACGAGGTATATAGAGACACTTAACTGTTATATAACAAGGTATATAGAGACACTGCACTGTTATATAACGAGGTATATAGAGACACTGCACTGTTATATAACGAGGTATATAGAGACACTGCACTGTTATTTAACGAGGTATATAGAGACACTGCACTGTTATATAACGAGGTATATAGAGACACTGCACTGTTATATAATGAGCTATATAGAGACACTGCACTGTTATATAATGAGGTATATAGAGACACTGCATTGTTATATAACGAGGTATATAGAGACACTGCACTGTTATATAACGAGGTATATAGAGGCACTGCATTGTTATATAACGAGGTATATAGAGACACTTAACTGTTATATAACAAGGTATATAGAGACACTGCATTGTTATATAAAGAGATATATAGAGATACTGCACTGTTATATAACGAGGTACATAGAGACACTGCACTGTTATATAATGAGGTACATAGAGACACTGCACTGTTATATAACGAGGTACATAGAGACACTGCACTGTTATATAACGAGGTATATAGAGATACTACACTGTTATATATCGAGGTATATAGAGATACTACACTGTTATATAACGAGGTAT
This sequence comes from Mixophyes fleayi, assembly GCF_038048845.1. Lineage (NCBI taxonomy): Eukaryota > Metazoa > Chordata > Amphibia > Anura > Limnodynastidae > Mixophyes > Mixophyes fleayi. The sequence goes on along the minus strand of NC_134405.1, from coordinate 670,830 downwards.
ATAGAGACACTGCACTGTTATATAACGGGGTATATAGAGACACTGCACTGTTATATAACGAGGTATATAGAGACACTGCACTGTTATATCATGAGGTATATAGAGACACTGCACTGTTATATAATGAGGTACATAGAGATACTGCACTGTTATATAACGAGGTCGATAATGAAACTGCACTGTTATATTATAAGATATGTAGAGACACTGCACTGTTATATAAGGAGGTACATAGAGACACTGCACTGTTATATAACAAGGTATATAGAGATACTACACTGTTATATAACGAGGTATATAGAGACACTGCAGTGTTATATAATGAGGTACATAGAGATACTGCACTGTTCAATATAATGAGGTATATAGAGACACTACACTGTTATATAACAAGGTATATAGAGACACTGCATTGTTATATAACGAGGTATATAGAGACACTGCACTGTTATATAAGGAGGTATATAGAGACACTGCACTGTTATATAACGAGGTATATAGAGACACTGCACTAGTATATCAGAAGATATGTAGAGACACTGCACTGTTATATAATGAAGATAAATATATACGCTGCACTGTTATATAACGAGGTATATAGAGACACTGCACTGTTATATAAGTAGGTATATAGAGACACTGCACTGTTATATCATAAGGTATATAGAGACACTGCACTGTTATATAACGAGGTATATAGAGACACTGCACTGTTATATAAGTAGGTATATAGAGACAATGCACTGTTATATAACGAGGTCTATAGAGACACTGCACTGTTATATAATGAAGATAAATATATACACTGCACTGTTATATAACGAGGTATTTAGAGACACTGCACTGTTATATAACGAGGTATATAGAGACACTGCACTGTTATATAACGAGGTATATAGAGACACTGCACTGTTATATAACGAGGTACATAGAGACACTGCACTGTTATATAATGAGGTACATAGAGATACTGCACTGTTATATAATGAGGTATATAGAGACACTGCACTGTTATATAACGAGGTATATAGAGACACTGCACTGTTATATAACGAGGTATATAGAGACACTGCACTGTTATATAACGAGGTATATAGAGACACTGCACTGTCTTATAATGAGGTACATAGATACTCCACTGTTATATAATGAAGATAAATATATACACTGCGCTGTTATATAACGAGGTATATAGAGACACTGCACTGTTATATAACGAGGTATATAGAGACACTGCACTGTTATATAACAAGGTATATAGAGACACTGCACTGTTATATAACGAGGTATATAGAGACACTGCACTGTTATATAAGGAGGTATGTAGAGACACTGCACTGTTATATAACGAGGTATGTAGAGACACTGCACTGTTATATAAGGAGGTATATAGAGACACTGCACTATTATATAACGAGGTACATAGAGATACTGCACTGTTATATAACGAGGTATATAGAGACACTGCACTGTTATATAACGAGGTATATAGAGACACTGCACTGTTATATAACGAGGTATATAGAGACTCTGCACTGTCTTATAATGAGGTATATAGAGACACTGCACTGTTATATAATGAGGTATATAGAGACACTGCACTGTTATATAACGAGGTATATAGAGACACTGCAATGTTATATAAGGAGGTATATAGAGACACTGCACTGTTATATAACGAGGTATATAGAGACACTACACTAGTATATCATAAGATATGTAGAGACACTGCACTGTTATATAATGAAGATAAATATATACGCTGCACTGTTATATAACGAGGTATATAGAGACACTGCACTGTTATATAAGTAGGTATATAGAGACACTGCACTGTTATATAATGAAGATAAATATATACACTGCACTGTTATATAACGAGGTATATAGAGACACTGCACTGTTATATAACGAGGTATATAGAGACACTGCACTGTTATATAATGAGGTACATAGAGATACTGCACTGTTATATAACGAGGTATATAGAGACACTGCACTGTTATATAACGAGGTATATAGAGACACTGCACTGTTATATAACGAGGTATATAGAGACACTGCACTGTCTTATAATGAGGTACATAGATACACTGCACTGTTATATAATGAAGATAAATATATACACTGCACTGTTATATAACGAGGTATATAGAGACACTGCACTGTTATATAACGAGGTATATAGAGACACTGCACTGTTATATAACGAGGTATATAGAGACACTGCACTGTTTTATAATGAGGTATATAGAGACACTGCACTGTTATATCATAAGGTATATAGAGACACTGCACTGTTATATAACGAGGTATATAGAGATACTACACTGTTATATAACGAGGTATATAGAGACACTGCACTGTTATATAACGGGGTATATAGAGACACTGCACTGTTATATAACGAGGTACATAGAGACACTGCACTGTTATATAACAAGGTTTATAGAGATACTACACTGTTATATAACGAGGTATATAGAGACACTGCACTGTTATATAACAAGGTTTATAGAGATACTACACTGTAATATAACGAGGTATATAGAGACACTGCACTGTTATATAATGAGGTACATAGAGATACTGCACTGTTCAATATAACGAGGTATATAGAGACACTGCACTGTTATATAACAAGGTATATAGAGACACTGCACTGTTATATAACGAGGTATATGGAGACACTGCACTGTTATATAACGAGGTATATAGAGACACTACACTGTTATATAACGAGGTACATAGAGACACTGCACTTTTATATAACGAGGTACATAGAGACACTGCACTGTTATATAACAAGGTTTATAGAGATACTACACTGTTATATAACGAGGTATATAGAGACACTGCACTGTTATATAATGAGGTACATAGAGATACTGCACTGTTCAATATAACGAGGTATATAGAGACACTGCACTGTTATATAACAAGGTATATAGAGACACTGCACTGTTATATAACGAGGTATATAGAGACACTGCACTGTTATATATGGAGGTATATATAGACACTGCACTGTTATATAACGAGGTATATAGAGACACTGCACTAGTATATCATAAGATATGTAGAGACACTGCACTGTTATATAATGAAGATAAATATATACGCTGCACTGTTATATAACGAGGTATATAGAGACTGCACTGTTATATAACAAGGTATATAGAGACACTGCACTGTTATATCATAAGGTATATAGAGACACTGCACTGTTATATAAGGAGGTATATAGAGACACTGCACTGTTATATAAGTATGTATATAGAGACACTGCACTGTTATATAACGAGGTATATAGAGATACTGCACTGTTATATAATGAAGATAAATATATACTCTGCACTGTTATATAACGAGGTATTTAGAGACACTGCACTGTTATATAATGAGGTACATAGAGATACTGCACTGTTATATAACGAGGTATATAGAGACACTGCACTGTTATATAACGAGGTATATAGAGACACTGCACTGTTATATAACGAGGTATATAGAGACACTGAACTGTTATATAACGAGGTATATAGAGACACTGCACTGTTATATAACGAGGTATATAGAGACACTGCACTGTCTTATAATGAGGTACATAGATACACTGCACTGTTATATAATGAAGATAAATATATACACTGCACTGTTATATAACGAGGTATATAGAGACACTGCACTGTCTTATAATGAGGTACATAGATACACTGCACTGTTATATAATGAAGAAAAATATATACACTGCACTGTTATATAATGAGGTATATAGAGACACTGCACTGTTATATAATGAGGTATATAGAGACACTGCACTGTTATATAACGAGGTATATAGAGACACTGCACTGTTTTATAATGAGGTATATAGAGACACTGCACTGTTATATCATAAGGTATATAGAGACACTGCACTGTTATATAACGAGGTATATAGAGATACTACACTGTTATATAACGAGGTATATAGAGACACTGCACTGTTATATAACGGGGTATATAGAGACACTGCACTGTTATATAACGAGGTACATAGAGACACTGCACTGTTATATAACAAGGTTTATAGAGATACTACACTGTTATATAACGAGGTATATAGAGACACTGCACTGTTATATAATGAGGTACATAGAGATACTGCACTGTTCAATATAACGAGGTATATAGAGACACTGCACTGTTATATAACAAGGTATATAGAGACACTGCACTGTTATATAACGAGGTATATGGAGACACTGCACTGTTATATAACGAGGTATATAGAGACACTACACTGTTATATAACGAGGTACATAGAGACACTGCACTTTTATATAACGAGGTACATAGAGACACTGCACTGTTATATAACAAGGTTTATAGAGATACTACACTGTTATATAACGAGGTATATAGAGACACTGCACTGTTATATAATGAGGTACATAGAGATACTGCACTGTTCAATATAACGAGGTATATAGAGACACTGCACTGTTATATAACAAGGTATATAGAGACACTGCACTGTTATATAACGAGGTATATAGAGACACTGCACTGTTATATATGGAGGTATATATAGACACTGCACTGTTATATAACGAGGTATATAGAGACACTGCACTAGTATATCATAAGATATGTAGAAACACTGCACTGTTATATAATGAAGTTAAATATATACGCTGCACTGTTATATAACGAGGTATATAGAGACTGCACTGTTATATAACAAGGTATATAGAGACACTTCACTGTTATATCATAAGGTATATAGAGACACTGCACTGTTATATAAGGAGGTATATAGAGACACTGCACTGTTATATAAGTATGTATATAGAGACACTGCACTGTTATATAACGAGGTATATAGAGATACTGCACTGTTATATAATGAAGATAAATATATACTCTGCACTGTTATATAACGAGGTATTTAGAGACACTGCACTGTTATATAACGAGGTATATAGAGACACTGCACTGTTATATAACGAGGTATATAGAGACACTGCACTGTTATATAACGAGGTATATAGAGACACTGCACTGTTATATAATGAAGATAAATATATACTCTGCACTGTTATATAACGAGGTATTTAGAGACACTGCACTGTTATATAACGAGGTATATAGAGACACTGCACTGTTATATAACGAGGTATATAGAGACACTGCACTGTTATATAACGAGGTATATAGAGACACTGCACTGTTATATAATGAGGTACATAGAGATACTGCACTGTTATATAATGAGGTATATAGAGACACTGCACTGTTATATCACGAGGTATATAGAGACACTGCACTGTTATATAACGAGGTATATAGAGACACTGCACTGTTATATAACGAGGTATATAGAGACACTGCACTGTTATATAACGAGGTATATAGAGACACTGCACTGTCTTATAATGAGGTACATAGATACACTGCACTGTTATATAATGAAGATAAATATATACACTGCACTGTTATATAACGAGGTATATAGAGACACTGCACTGTTATATAACGAGGTATATAGAGACACTGCACTGTTATATAACGAGGTATATAGAGACACTGCACTGTTTTATAATGAGGTATATAGAGACACTGCACTGTTATATAACGAGGTATATAGAGACACTGCACTGTTATATAACAAGGTATATAGAGACACTGCACTGTTATATCATAAGGTATATAGATAGACTGCACTGTTATATAACGAGGTATATAGAGACACTGCACTGTTATATAACGAGGTACATAGAGATACTGCACTGTTATATAACGAGGTACATAGAGACACTGCACTGTTATATAACAAGGTTTATAGAGATACTACACTGTTATATAACGAGGTATATAGAGACACTGCACTGTTATATAATGAGGTACATAGAGACACTGCACTGTTATATAACGAGGTATATAGAGACACTGCACTGTTATATAACGAGGTATATAGAGACACTGCACTGTTATATAATGAGGTACATAGAGATACTGCACTGTTATATAATGAGGTATATAGAGACACTGCACTGTTATATCACGAGGTATATAGAGACACTGCACTGTTATATAACGAGGTATATAGAGACACTGCACTGTTATATAATGAAGATAAATATATACTCTGCACTGTTATATAACGAGGTATTTAGAGACACTGCACTGTTATATAACGAGGTATATAGAGACACTGCACTGTTATATAACGAGGTATATAGAGACACTGCACTGTTATATAACGAGGTATATAGAGACACTGCACTGTTATATAATGAGGTACATAGAGATACTGCACTGTTATATAATGAGGTATATAGAGACACTGCACTGTTATATAACGAGGTATATAGAGACACTGCACTGTTATATAATGAAGATAAATATATACTCTGCACTGTTATATAACGAGGTATTTAGAGACACTGCACTGTTATATAACGAGGTATATAGAGACACTGCAATGTTATATAAGGAGGTATATAGAGACACTGCACTGTTATATAACGAGGTATATAGAGACACTACACTAGTATATCATAAGATATGTAGAGACACTGCACTGTTATATAATGAAGATAAATATATACGCTGCACTGTTATATAACGAGGTATATAGAGACACTGCACTGTTATATAAGTAGGTATATAGAGACACTGCACTGTTATATAATGAAGATAAATATATACACTGCACTGTTATATAACGAGGTATATAGAGACACGGCACTGTTATATAACGAGGTATATAGAGACACTGCACTGTTATATAATGAGGTACATAGAGATACTGCACTGTTATATAACGAGGTATATAGAGACACTGCACTGTTATATAACGAGGTATATAGAGACACTGCACTGTTATATAACGAGGTATAGAGAGACACTGAACTGTTATATAACGAGGTATATAGAGACACTGCACTGTTATATAACGAGGTATATAGAGACACTGCACTGTCTTATAATGAGGTACATAGATACACTGCACTGTTATATAATGAAGATAAATATATACACTGCACTGTTATATAACGAGGTATATAGAGACACTGCACTGTTATATAACGAGGTATATAGAGACACTGCACTGTTATATAACGAGGTATATAGAGACACTGCACTGTTATATAATGAGGTACATAGAGATACTGCACTGTTATATAATGAGGTATATAGAGACACTGCACTGTTATATCACGAGGTATATAGAGACACTGCACTGTTATATAATGAGGTATATAGAGACACTGCACTGTTATATAACGATGTATATAGAGACACTGCACTGTTATATAACGAGGTATATAGAGACACTGCACTGTTATATAATGAAGATAAATATATACACTGCACTGTTATATAACGAGGTATATAGAGACACTGCACTGTTATATAACGAGGTATATAGAGACACTGCACTGTTATATAACGAGGTATATAGAGACACTGCACTGTTTTATAATGAGGTATATAGAGACACTGCACTGTTATATAACGAGGTATATAGAGACACTGCACTGTTATATAACAAGGTATATAGAGACACTGCACTGTTATATCATAAGGTATATAGATAGACTGCACTGTTATATAACGAGGTATATAGAGACACTGCACTGTTATATAACGAGGTACATAGAGATACTGCACTGTTATATAACGAGGTACATAGAGACACTGCACTGTTATATAACGAGGTATATAGAGACACTGCACTGTTATATAATGAGGTACATAGAAATACTGCACTGTTATATAATGAGGTATATAGAGACACTGCACTGTTATATCACGAGGTATATAGAGACACTGCACTGTTATATAACGAGGTATATAGAGACACTGCACTGTTATATAATGAAGATAAATATATACTCTGCACTGTTATATAACGAGGTATATAGAGACACTACACTAGTATATCATAAGATATGTAGAGACACTGCACTGTTATATAATGAAGATAAATATATACGCTGCACTGTTATATAACGAGGTATATAGAGACACTGCACTGTTATATAAGTAGGTATATAGAGACACTGCACTGTTATAAAATGAAGATAAATATATACACTGCACTGTTATATAACGAGGTATATAGAGACACTGCACTGTTATATAACGAGGTATATAGAGACACTGCACTGTTATATAATGAGGTACATAGAGATACTGCACTGTTATATAACGAGGTATATAGAGACACTGCACTGTTATATAACGAGGTATATAGAGACACTGCACTGTTATATAACGAGGTATAGAGAGACACTGAACTGTTATATAACGAGGTATATAGAGACACTGCACTGTTATATAACGAGGTATATAGAGACACTGCACTGTCTTATAATGAGGTACATAGATACACTGCACTGTTATATAATGAAGATAAATATATACACTGCACTGTTATATAACGAGGAATATAGAGACACTGCACTGTCTTATAATGAGGTACATAGATACACTGCACTGTTATATAATGAAGATAAATATATACACTGCACTGTTATATAACGAGGTATATAGAGTCACTGCACTGTTATATAACGAGGTATATAGAGACACTGCACTGTTATATAACGAGGTATATAGAGACACTGCACTGTTTTATAATGAGGTATATAGAGACACTGCACTGTTATATCATAAGGTATATAGAGACACTGCACTGTTATATAACGAGGTATATAGAGATACTACACTGTTATATAACGAGGTATATAGAGACACTGCACTGTTATATAACGGGGTATATAGAGACACTGCACTGTTATATAACGAGGTACATAGAGACACTGCACTGTTATATAACAAGGTTTATAGAGATACTACACTGTTATATAAGGAGGTATATAGAGACACTGCACTGTTATATAACAAGGTTTATAGAGATACTACACTGTTATATAACGAGGTATATAGAGACACTGCACTGTTATATAATGAGGTACATAGAGATACTGCACTGTTCAATATAACGAGGTATATAGAGACACTGCACTGTTATATAACAAGGTATATAGAGACACTGCACTGTTATATAACGAGGTATATGGAGACACTGCACTGTTATATAACGAGGTATATAGAGACACTACACTGTTATATAACGAGGTACATAGAGACACTGCACTTTTATATAACGAGGTACATAGAGACACTGCACTGTTATATAACAAGGTTTATAGAGATACTACACTGTTATATAACGAGGTATATAGAGACACTGCACTGTTATATAACGAGGTATATAGAGACACTGCACTGTTATATATGGAGGTATATATAGACACTGCACTGTTATATAACGAGGTATATAGAGACACTGCACTAGTATATCATAAGATATGTAGAGACACTGCACTGTTATATAATGACGATAAATATAGACGCTGCACTGTTATATAACGAGGTATATAGAGACTGCACTGTTATATAACAAGGTATATAGAGACACTGCACTGTTATATCATAAGGTATATAGAGACACTGCACTGTTATATAAGGAGGTATATAGAGACACTGCACTGTTATATAAGTATGTATATAGAAACACTGCACTGTTATATAACGAGGTATATAGAGATACTGCACTGTTATATAATGAAGATAAATATATACTCTGCACTGTTATATAACGAGGTATTTAGAGACACTGCACTGTTATATAACGAGGTATATAGAGACACTGCACTGTTATATAAGGAGGTATATAGAGACACTGCACTGTTATATAACGAGGTATATAGAGACACTGCACTGTTATATAATGAAGATAAATATATACTCTGCACTGTTATATAACGAGGTATTTAGAGACACTGCACTGTTATATAACGAGGTATATAGAGACACTGCACTGTTATATAACGAGGTATATAGAGACACTGCACTGTTATATAATGAGGTATATAGAGACACTGCACTGTTATATAATGAGGTACATAGAGATACTGCACTGTTATATAATGAGGTATATAGAGACACTGCACTGTTATATCACGAGGTATATAGAGACACTGCACTGTTATATAACGAGGTATATAGAGACACTGCACTGTTATATAACGAGGTATATAGAGACACTGCACTGTTATATAACGAGGTATATAGAGACACTGCACTGTCTTATAATGAGGTACATAGATACACTGCACTGTTATATAATGAAGATAAATATATACACTGCACTGTTATATAACGAGGTATATAGAGACACTGCACTGTTATATAACGAGGTATATAGAGACACTGCACTGTTATATAACGAGGTATATAGAGACACTGCACTGTTTTATAATGAGGTATATAGAGACACTGCACTGTTATATCTTAAGGTATATAGAGACACTGCACTGTTATATAACAAGGTATATAGAGACACTGCACTGTTATATCATAAGGTATATAGAGACACTGCACTGTTATATCATAAGGTATATAGATAGACTGCACTGTTATATAACGAGGTATATAGAGACACTGCACTGTTATATAACGAGGTACATAGAGATACTGCACTGTTATATAACGAGGTACATAGAGACACTGCACTGTTATATAATGAAGATAAATATATACGCTGCACTGTTATATAACGAGGTATATAGAGACTGCACTGTTATATAACAAGGTATATAGAGACACTGCACTGTTATATCATAAGGTATATAGAGACACTGCACTGTTATATAAGGAGGTATATAGAGACACTGCACTGTTATATAAGTATGTATATAGAGATACTACACTGTTATATAACGAGGTATATAGAGACACTGCACTGTTATATAACAAGGTTTATAGAGATACTACACTGTTATATAACGAGGTATATAGAGACACTGCACTGTTATATAATGAGGTACATAGAGATACTGCACTGTTCAATATAACGAGCTTTATAGAGACACTGCACTGTTATATAACAAGGTATATAGAGACACTGCACAGTTATATAACGAGGTATATGGAGACACTGCACTGTTATATAACGAGGTATATAGAGACACTACACTGTTATATAACGAGGTACATAGAGACACTGTACTTTTATATAACGAGGTACATAGAGACACTGCACTGTTATATAACAAGGTTTATAGAGATACTACACTGTTATATAACGAGGTATATAGAGACACTGCACTGTTATATAACAAGGTATATAGAGACACTGCACTGTTATATAACGAGGTATATAGAGACACTGCACTGTTATATATGGAGGTATATATAGACACTGCACTGTTATATAACGAGGTATATAGAGACACTGCACTAGTATATCATAAGATATGTAGAGACACTGCACTGTTATATAATGAAGATAAATATATACGCTGCACTGTTATATAACGAGGTATATAGAGACTGCACTGTTATATAACAAGGTATATAGAGACACTGCACTGTTATATCATAAGGTATATAGAGACACTGCACTGTTATATAAGGAGGTATATAGAGACACTGCACTGTTATATAAGTATGTATATAGAGACACTGCACTGTTATATAACGAGGTATATAGAGATACTGCACTGTTATATAATGAAGATAAATATATACTCTGCACTGTTATATAACGAGGTATTTAGAGACACTGCACTGTTATATAACGAGGTATATAGAGACACTGCACTGTTATATAAGGAGGTATATAGAGACACTGCACTGTTATATAACGAGGTATATAGAGACACTGCACTGTTATATAATGAAGATAAATATATACTCTGCACTGTTATATAACGAGGTATTTAGAGACACTGCACTGTTATATAACGAGGTATATAGAGACACTGCACTGTTATATAACGAGGTATATAGAGACACTGCACTGTTATATAACGAGGTATATAGAGACACTGCACTGTTATATAATGAGGTACATAGAGATACTGCACTGTTATATAATGAGGTATATAGAGACACTGCACTGTTATATCACGAGGTATATAGAGACACTGCACTGTTATATAACGAGGTATATAGAGACACTGCACTGTTTTATAACGAGGTATATAGAGACACTGCACTGTTATATAACGAGGTATATAGAGACACTGCACTGTCTTATAATGAGGTACATAGAGACACTGCACTGTTATATAATGAAGATAAATATATACACTGCACTGTTATATAACGAGGTATATAGAGACACTGCACTGTTATATAACGAGGTATATAGAGACACTGCACTGCTATATAACGAGGTATATAGAGACACTGCACTGTTTTATAATGAGGTATATAGAGACACTGCACTGTTATATAACGAGGTATATAGAGACACTGCACTGTTATATAACAAGGTATATAGAGACACTGCACTGTTATATCATAAGGTATATAGAGACACTGCACTGTTATATCATAAGGTATATAGATAGACTGCACTGTTATATAACGAGGTATATAGAGACACTGCACTGTTATATAACGAGGTACATAGAGATACTGCACTGTTATATAACGAGGTACATAGAGACACTGCACTGTTATATAACAAGGTTTATAGAGATACTACACTGTTATATAACGAGGTATATAGAGACACTGCACTGTTATATAATGAGGTACATAGAGACACTGCACTGTTATATAACGAGGTATATAGAGACACTGCACTGTTATATAACGAGGTATATAGAGACACTGCACTGTTATATAATGAGGTACATAGAGATACTGCACTGTTATATAATGAGGTATATAGAGACACTGCACTGTTATATCACGAGGTATATAGAGACACTGCACTGTTATATAACGAGGTATATAGAGACACTGCACTGTTATATAATGAAGATAAATATATACTCTGCACTGTTATATAACGAGGTATTTAGAGACACTGCACTGTTATATAACGAGGTATATAGAGACACTGCACTGTTATATAACGAGGTATATAGAGACACTGCACTGTTATATAACGAGGTATATAGAGACACTGCACTGTTATATAATGAGGTACATAGAGATACTGCACTGTTATATAATGAGGTATATAGAGACACTGCACTGTTATATAACGAGGTATATAGAGACACTGCACTGTTATATAATGAAGATAAATATATACTCTGCACTGTTATATAACGAGGTATTTAGAGACACTGCACTGTTATATAACGAGGTATATAGAGACACTGCACTGTTATATAACGAGGTATATAGAGACACTGCACTGTTATATAACGAGGTATATAGAGACACTGCACTGTTATATAATGAGGTACATAGAGATACTGCACTGTTATATAACGAGGTATATAGAGACACTGCACTGTTATAGAACAAGGTATATAGAGACACTGCACTGTTATATCATAAGGTATATAGAGACACTGCACTGTTATATCATAAGGTATATAGATAGACTGCACTGTTATATAACGAGGTATATAGAGACACTGCACTGTTATATAACGAGGTACATAGAGATACTGCACTGTTATATAACGAGGTACATAGAGACACTGCACTGTTATATAACGAGGTACATAGAGACACTGCCCTGTTATATAACAGGGTTTATAGAGATACTACACTGTTATATAACGAGGTATATAGAGACACTGCACTGTTATATAAAGAGGTACATAGAGACACTGCACTGTTATATAACAAGGTATATAGAGACACTGCACTGTTATATAACGAGGTATATAGAGACACTGCACTGTTATATCATAAGGTATATAGATAGACTGCACTGTTTTATAACGAGGTATATAGAGACACTGCACTGTTATATAATGGAGTATATAGATACGCTGCAATGTTAGTGTGACTGGATCACTTATAAATAACTTGGCATTTTATGGTATACATTTATTCAAAGGAAACAGCAAAGGGCTCTTAATTATATAATTGCCAATTAATTTATTTTTGATATTGTGTATATTTTGATAAAGGAATTTTTTATTTCTGAGACCCGGGGAGAAAATTATTTTTTCTGTTTTAACCTTGCTAGAGGAAATGCATTTTTTCTGATGTATATATCTGATACAATAAGCCTTTGTTTAGAAAGGGTTTTGTATATCTTGGTGTAAGGAAATGCCTTGCTTGGGGTTTACAACTTTTCTCAGGGAATTCTTTACTTTCGAGGAAATGTGTATTCTGCAACAGTTAAAAGAAACCACTGATGCTAATCTCATTTTGATTAGACCTTTTGATGTGAGTGTCCAATACCCCTTGAGGGAAAGGAAGGGGTAATTAGACTTGCTGTCCACTGTGTCCAAATTAAGATGCAGGAAATCATAGCAAGGTTTTAGGATATCACAGATAAGCGTAAATATTGTTAGCTTTGCATTGCATGTTTGGGTAAACAAATTGCATCCTGATTCTAAAAATAGGGACCGATTATCTCTCCTCGGGACCGTAGCCCTTCCAATGTACTAAGTACTGGATATTACCACGAACAGAGCGGGACTTCAAGATTCTTTCTACTTCATACTCGTGGCCCAGAGAGGTCTTGATAGACGGAGGGATGACTGGTTCCTTGAAGAATTCGTTGAGAACCAAGGGTTTTAGCAGGGAGATGTGGAAAGCGTTGTGGATCCTGAGGGAAGGAGGTAAAGAGAGTTTATAGGAGACTGGGTTAATAATTTGAGAAATAGCAAACGGTCCAATAAAGCGAGGAGCCAATTTCATGGAGCGAACACGAAGTCTGAGATTACGGGTTGCTAACCAAACATGATCTCCTACTTTCAGGACAGTTTTTTTGAAATTTCTTTGATGGCGATCAGCAACGACCTTATACCACAATGCGGATTCAAAAAGCCTTGCTTGAGTCTTGGCCCAGATTTGAGAAAAATTGTGAATGAGAGTGTCGGCTGCGGGAACCGAAGATAATGGAGCTTCTAGTAAGAAAGGAGGAGTAGTTTGTTTGCCGCAGACAGTGAAGAAGGGAGAGCAACCCGAGGAGGAATGTAGATGATTATTGTGTGCAAATTCCGCCCAGTAGAGAAGGTCGCTCCAGGAGGATTGATATTCTGAAGAAAAACACCACAGGAAACATTATTATTATTATCGTTTATTTGTAGGGCGTCACAAGGTTTCTGCAGCGCCGCACACAGTACAAACAGTAGACTATACAGTAGACTATACAGAGTAGAACAGTACAGAACAATAAACACACAGTACCAGTACTTCAGAAACTCCGGGAGGGCAGATACAGTAGAGACGGAGCAGAAGAACAGGTATGGAGACTGAAGGGAAGAGGGCCCTGCTCATTCAAGCTTACATCCTAAGGGAGGGTAAACAAAGTCGGGCACAAAAGGGAGCCAGTGAATCAAAGGGGAGAGAGAAGAGGGGTCAAGGGAGGATGAGCAGAAAAGATGAGAGGTTAAATGGAAGGTTGGTAGGCCTTAAGGAACAGGTGAGTTTTAAGTGCCCGTTTGAAGGAGCACAGATTGGGAGAGAGACGGATGGAGCGAGGGAGGTCGTTCCAGTGAAGGGGGGCAGCACGGGAGAAGTCTTGGATTCAAGAGTGGGAAGAGGTGATCAGTGTGGAGGAGAGGCGGCGATCATTGGCCGAGCGCAGGGAGCGGGCAGGAGTGTGAATGGAGAGGAGGTTAGAGATATAAGGGGCAGTAGACTGGGAGAGAGCCTTGTAAGGGGAGCCAGTGTAAGGCGAGACAAAGTGGAGAGGCGGAGGAGGAGCGGCGTGAGAGGAAGATGAGTCTTGCAGCCGCATTGAGTATAGAGCGGAGCGGGGCAAGGTGGGAGTGGGGGAGGCCAGTAAGGAGAAGGTTGCAGTAATCGAGGCGGGAGATGATGAGAGCATGGATGATAGTTTTGGTGGCATCCTGAGAGAGAAAGGGACGGATGCGGGCAATGTTACGGAGTTGGAAGCGACAGGCTTGGGCGAGGGATTGAATGTGGGGGGCAAAAGAGAGAGAGGAGTCAAGAGTGACACCCAGGCAGCGGAGTTGGGTGACAGAGGAGATAGTGGAGTTATTGACAATGATAAAGAGGTCATGGTGGGATGGGAGTCTGGGCGGGGGAAAAACAATGAGCTCAGTTTTTGAGATGTTAATTTTAAGAAAGCGTGAGGACATCCAGGAGGAGATAGCTGAGAGGCAGTCAGTCACACGAGAGAGGAGGGAGGAGGAAAGATCGGGAGACGAGATGTAGAGCTGAATATCATCAGCATAAAGGTGATACTGAAGACCAAACGAGGAGATGAGAGACCAAGGGAGGAAGTATAGAGCAAGAAGAGTAGAGGGCCGAGAACAGAGCCCTGGGGGACTCCAACAGGGAGAGGGGAGGGGGTGGAGGAAGAACCAGACGTGGATACAGAGAAGGAGCGGTTAGCAAGGCAGAGCCCAAAAGGCATCACCAAATACTCATAGTGCCCATCTCAAGTATTGAAGGCTGTCTTCCACTCATCCCGTTTACGAATGCGTACCAGATTATAAGCTCCTCTAAGGTCAAGTTTGGAGAAGATCTTGGCACCCTGGATGCGTTCAAATAATTCCGTAATCAGGGGATAACAATTCTTGACCGTTATTGCGTTAAGGCGACGGTAATCAATCCAGGGTCTTAAGGAACTGTCTTTTTCTTGACGAAGAAGAATCCGGCCCCCGCAGGAGAGGAGGATTTTCGAATAAAACCTCGCTGGAGATTTTCAGAAATGTACTGGGACATGGCTCCAGTCTCAGGTAAGGATAGAGGATATACTCTACCCTTAGGGATCGTCTTACCAGGACCGAGCTTGATGGGACAGTCCCAGGTACAATGCGGGGGCAGACTCTCCGCAGCTGATTTACTGAATACATCAAGGAAGTCCAAGTAAGGTTCCGGAAGCGTAGACTGGGAGGAGAATGAGAGACAAGGCAGGTGAGTAGGTGGACACACTTTAGAGAGACAACCAGAAAAACAGGAAGCACCCCAGGAGTATACCTGGGCATGATGCAAATCAAATTGAGGAGAGTGAGTCCTCAGCCAGGGCAAACCCAAGATGCTAGAATTGACGGATTGAGGAATAACCAGGAACTTGATCCACTCATGATGAAGAACCCCTACCTGCAACCGGACCTGACTGGTGATACAGGTGATGGGACCGTTACTGACGCGATTACCATCCACTGCAGTTAGTAACAAAGGTTGAGGTAACAGATGAAAGGGTAAATGGAGCTCGGACACGAGATTGGCGGATATGAAGTTCCCTGCGGATCCAGAATCCACGAATGCGGAACATTCCAGGGAGACATCCGTAGTTTTAAGGGTAACTGGCATCAAGAAGTTGGCATCTTTGAGAGAACAGGAAGTATGGAGACTGGATCCTAGTACAACCTCCCTTTTATCGCCTAGGAGATGGAATTTCCCGGCCTCTTAGAACAGGTTGATAACAGATGACTGGACTCCCCACAATACAAGCAAAGGCGGTTTTTAATCCAGCGTTCTTTCATCCTGGGAGAGAAGGGAGCTTCAAATCTGCATAGGCTCCTCGGCCGTAGGAACCGGGGACTGAAAGCGAAGAGCTAACTGGAAGAGCCGACGGCCTTGGTCTTTCTCCAAAGAACGTTCCTGCTGGCGAATGTCCACTTTGATGCTAAGGGAAACTAATTCGTCCAGCTTAGAAGGAAGGTCTTGGGAGGCTAGTGCATCCTTAATAGAGTCGGATAAACCCTGCCAAAAGGTAGCTGTCAATGCTTCATCGTTCCATCCTAACTCAGAGGCAAAAGTCCGGAATTGGACGGCATACTGCCCTGCAGATAGAGATCCTTGCCGGAGGGCGAGTAGACTAGAGGCAGCTGAAGACACTTGGCCCGGCTCATCAAACACTCTGCGAAAATTCCCAATAAACGTAGAAGAATTATGAAGAGACACATTGTTCCGTTCCCATAGAGGGGAGGCCCAAGCCAGAGCCTGTCCGGTAAGGAGAGAAATGATGTAAGCCACCTTGGCTCTCTCAGACGAAAAGTTCTCCGGAGCAAGTTCAAATTGGATAGAACATTGGTTTAAGAATCCTCAACAACCTTTAGGGTTACCGTCATATTTTTCAGGGGAAGATATACGTAGACTCCTGAAAGTGGCGGCAGGAGGAGGTGTGGTCAGAGGTGCAGCCTGGGGAGGATTCACAGGACCTTGCAGAGCGTGCAGACGGGATACTACCCCTTGGATACACTGGAGTATCTGAGTCTGGTTAGCCTCCTGTTGATCCACCCATTGAGCCAAATAAAGAAGGAGATCACAAGCAGAAGGTTCCCTGGTACCGTCAGTCATGGCCAGAGGATACTGTCAGGCTCGTCTGGAGTACGCAGGCACTGGAAGTTCTAACCGGTATTGTCGCCACTGAACTAGCGGGTGCGGAGTCTATCGTGCCCCTGGTATTCTCCAGGGACCCCTGCAAGGGGGTTTGGACTTAGCTGCGCAGGGCACGCAGGTCGTGGTCCCACTTGCCAGTGTAGCAGTAGAGGAGTCAAGTGGTCTGGGTCAGAGCCAATCAGGAGCAGACAGAGCCAAAGGGAAATCCAAAGAGTAGTCAGGCGGGCCAAATTGCGGTAACAGAACGGGACAATCAGAAGAAGAATAATCAGCTAGCCGGGTCACAACAGGGAAGGAACAGCAGCCGGAGAATGGTCTGGAAAGCCGGGTCACAACAGGTAAGTAATACAATAGGTAAGCTAGAGGCAGGAACACTGATACTCTGGCACCCTAATGGCGCCAGAGCATGCTTTAAATAGAGGCAGGGAGGATGTGATAGGCGCGCAGGGGGGAGTGATCAGAGCACCTGCGCCCGGCAGGCTGAGGACGGCCAGGGATACCGCGCCTGTTGCTTAGCAACAGGGCGCCCCCGCCCGAGACTATCAGGCGGCCGTCCCTGCACCGGAGGGAGGAAGTGGGGCCTGACATATACACTGTACTGTTATATAATGAGGTACATAATGAGGCATTATATAAAGAGGTACATACATACACTGCACTGTTATATAAAGAAGTACATAGATAGGCTGCACTGTTATATTGAGGTACATAATGAGGCATTATATAAAGAGGTACATACATACACTGCACTGTTATATAACGAGGTACATAATGAAGTATTATATAATGACATATAGACATATGGACAGTATATCACTGATGATACAAATGGTTATATTGTTGTCATTGAGTCTGGAATGGTTCTATGGAACTGCTGGGTTATTGTTGCCACCTTTAATGATTTTCCAGCTGGATCTCTACATTCATTGTGTTATGCAGGTCAATAAATCCTTGTACTTCATCGGTCTGTACATCAGTCTGTACATCAGTCTGTACATCAGTCTGTACATCAGTCTGTATGTCTGCTCAGTGCTCCCAGCATTTGGTGTCACATGAGGAGAGAGGCCCAGGTTCACTGGGGCAGACGACATTGATGATAAGGTTTATTACCTCTGTGTCCTGTTTGTTCTCTGAGATTAGCAGTAAAACCTTCTCCTTTTTCTAGGAATGTTTGGAGCGATTCTCGGACAGTCTGAATAAAATAATAGACAATCACATGGTAATGTCACCTCTTAATGTATCTGTCACCAAAGCCAGATTTCTCTTTATCTCTATATTTTCCCAAACTCCGAAACGTAGCCTGTTGCCTTTCTGTTCCATATCCTCTCGTTGCTTCCTGGACCCTCCTCTGACCTCCAGTCTCTCTCTTACATACCTGAGTCTACAGGTCAAATCCTCTGCTTCTTCTGTTGTCTTTAAGGGACACTTATATATTTGTCACAATCTGATTTATCTCTTGTTTCCAGCTCTCATTCAAACAGTCTCCATGTTGTACTGTAACTAAAATCTATTTCTGTTTTTTTACAGGAGCTCCTGGACTCCGTCCAACAAAGCTTTAAACAGAAACTGCAACTTCTTCTAAAAGAGTTAGGTTACCACGAACTCTAACAATGAGTCTCACATATTCTGTGTCCATCTGTAATTGGTAGTCACTTCTATCTCTGAAACTACTTATATCATCCTGGCTGTCTCATCTGATCCTAGAAGACTGAGATGACACCAGACTCCAACCATGGGTCTCACATATTCTGTGTCCATCTGTAATCAGTGGTCACTTCTATCTCTGATACTACTTATATTGTCCTTTCTGTCTCTTCTTCTGATCCTAGAAGACTGAGGTGACACCAGACTCCAACCATGGGTCTCACATATTCTGTGTCCATCTGTAATCAGTGGTCACTTCTATCTCTGATACTTCTTATATCATCCTGTCTGTCTCATCTGATCCTAGAAGACTGAGGTGACACCAGACTCCAACCATGAGTCTCACATATTCTGTGTCCATCAGTAATCAGTGGTCACTTCTATCTCTGATACTACTTATATCATCCTGTCTGTCTCAT
Organism: Mixophyes fleayi; assembly: GCF_038048845.1. Classification (NCBI taxonomy): domain Eukaryota; kingdom Metazoa; phylum Chordata; class Amphibia; order Anura; family Limnodynastidae; genus Mixophyes; species Mixophyes fleayi. The sequence continues at coordinate 650,458 of NC_134405.1, read as the reverse complement.
CTTCTGATCCTAGAAGACTGAGATGACACCAGACTCCAACCATGAGTCTCACATATTCTGTGTCCATCAGTAATCAGTGGTCACTTCTATCTCTGATACTACTTATATCATCCTGGCTGTCTCATCTTCTGATCCTAGAAGACTGAGATGACACCAGACTCCAACCATGAGTCTCACATATTCTGTGTCCATCAGTAATCAGTGGTCACTTCTATCTCTGATACTACTTATATTGTCCTGTCTGTCTCTTCTTCTGATCCTAGAAGACTGAGGTGACACCAGACTCCAACCATGGGTCTCACAGATTCTCCGTCCACCTGTAATCAGTGGTCACTTCTATCTCTGGTACTACTTATATTGTCCTGTCTTCCTCATCTTCTGATCCATGTTGAGTTGGGCGTACGCCCGTGTGCTTAGGTTAAAATATGCAAATTTGTACAGCTCATACCCACAAAGAAAAGCATACACCTATGTCTGTATGCAGGCCTGACACTTGCAACTCCTTACGCTTGGAATGGTGGAAGGGAGGAGGGAAAGGCCGGCCACACACAGTTACAGTACACTAGAGGCGTGTTCATGTAATTCATCACCATCATCACCATTTATTTATATAGCGCCACTAATGTACAGAGAACTCACTCACATCAGTCCCTGCCACATTGAGGCCTACAGTCTAAATTCCCTAACACACATACAAACACAGACACACAGACTAGGGTCAATTTTGTTAGCAGACAATTAACCTACCTGTGTGTGTTTTTGGAGTGTTTTTGGAATGTAATTGTGAATATAGGTGATTGGGAACCCCAGAGTACCCCACCTTTACTCCACATGACACAGTCACATGATTGATGGGTGTATGCAGTGATCTATGGGACATTGTCTCACTAGATTTGTAAACCCAACTGAGTTTCTCTAGTTCCTCTAGTCATCGTGTCTCTGTGTTATTGTATCTCTCAGAGACCTGAGATCATTTCGAGACAGTCGCAAGGAGTTAGAGCGCTGTCGGGAGGGACTGGAGAGTTCCCTGAATCACAATGCAGAGATTCCTCGTAAGAAGGCTCAAGAAGTGCAAGAGGCCTCATCCACTGTGCAGACATCTCGTAAAGCTTTCAGAGAGCGAGTGCTGGACTACACACTGCAGGTCACTGAAAAGGAGACACCCTAATTATATTCATTACAATACTCTCCATAGCCAGAAATTTTACCATCTCTGTCTCTTTCAGATCAACGTCATCCAGGGAAAGAAGAAATTTGACATTCTGGAGTTTGTGAGTTAAGCGTGAATTAAACCCCCAAATATTATCCCAGCACAGTGACTCCTCAGATATTATCCCAGCACAGTGACCCCCCCAATATTATCCCAGTACAGTGCCCCCCCAATTTTTAGCCCAGCACAATGATCCCCCAAAATATTATTCCAGCACAGTGACCCCCCGGAAATGATCCCAATATTATTTAACAGTGATCCTCACATACTATCCCAGTTCAGTGATCCCTACATATCATCTGATCACAGTGATCCTCAGATAAAATCACAGCACGGTGACCACAAATTCTTCATCACCATTTATTTATATAGCACCACTGATTCCGCAGCGCTGTACAGAGAACTCATTCACATCAGTCCCTGCCCCATTGGAGCTTACAGTCTATATTCCCTAACATTCACACAGACAGAGAGACTAGGGTCAGTTTGATAGCAGCCAATTAACTTACCAGTATGTTTTTGGAGTGTGGGAGGAAACCGGAGCATCCGGAGGAAACCCACGCAAGCACAGGGAGAACATGCAAACTCCACACAGATAAGGTCATGGTCAGGAATTGAACTCATGACCCCAGCGCTGTGAGGCAGAAGTGCTAACCACTTAGCCACCATGCTGCAAATTATCCTTGCATAGTAATAGAATTGGGGATTAACAGGTTATTTCATGAAACTTTTTGAAAATAATTGATTGTCTAATTATTAGACCTATAATCATTCAGTAACGGTCGTGTTTTCCTCACTCATATCTGCCCCTCTGGGCTTCTTGGGTTGCCCCCAGATGCTGCAGCTGATAGACGCCCAGGCATGTTTCCTGACTCAGAGTCACACAGTTCTACAGAATTTGGACGAGTATCGGAAGGGTCTGGCTGCGCAGGTGAGGCGCGGACATGGGGACTGCACAATTTCTCTTTGTAATACAAATTGCTTCATATCAAAGTGATTAGCTACAAACACATGAAAAGTGTCCAGCAAACTGGGCTGATGAGGGCAGGACATGACTGTGGCTAATCAATTATGTTCCACCGCCTCCGTCCCAGAGCACACTTTCCAGAAGTGGAATATATACTATATACTACTCACCATATATACGTAATCTATATATACTATATGCTGGACACCATATATACTATAACTTATATATACTATATGCTGGACATCATATATAAGTTATATATACTATATGCTGGACACTATATATAAGTTATATATACTATATGCTGGACACCATATATAAGTTATATATACTATATGCTGGACACCATATATACTATAAGTTATATATACTATATGCTGGACACCATATATACTATAAGTTATATATACTATATGCTTGACACCATATATACTATAAGTTATATATACTATATGCTGGACACCATATATAAGTTATATATACACTATATGCTGGACACCATATATACTATAAGTTATATATACCATATGCTGGACACCATATCTACTATAAGTTATATATACTATATGCTGGACATAATATATAAGTTATATATACACTATATGCTGGACACCATATATACTATAAGTTATATATACCATATGCTGGACACCATATATACTATAAGTTATATATACTATATGCTGGACATAATATATAAGTTATATACTATATGCTGGACACCATATATACTATAAGGTATATATACTATATGATGGACATCATATATAAGTTATATATACTATATGCTGCTCACCATATATACCACAATCTATATATACTACGGTATATGCTGCACACCATATATAAGTTATATATACTATATGCTGGACATCATATATACCGCAATCTATATATACTATATGCTGGACACCATATATACTATAAGTTATATATACTATATGCTTGACACCATATATACTATAAGTTATATATACTATATGCTGGACATAATATATAAGTTATATATACTATATGCTGGACACCATATATACTATAAGTTATATATACTATATGCTGGACACCATATATACTATAAGTTATATATACTATATGCTGGACATAATATATAAGTTATATATACTATATGCTGGATACCATATATATTATAAGTTATATATACTATATGCTGGACATAATATATAAGTTATATATACTATATGCTGGACACCATATATACTATAAGTTATATATACTATATGCTGGACATAATATATATAAGTTATATATACTATATGCTGGACACCATATATACTATAAGTTATATATACTATATGATGGACATCATATATAAGTTATATAAACTATATGCTGCTCACCAAAGATACCGCCACCTATATATACTATATGCTGCACATCATATATACGTAATCTATATATACTGTATGCTGGACACCATATATACTATAAATTATATGTACTATAAACTGCACACCATATATACTATGTTAAATATACTATAAACTGCACACCATATGTACTATATGTTGCACACCATATATATTGTAATATATATACACTATGTGCTGGATACTGTGGATACTGTATATTATATATATATATATATATATATATATATATATATATATATATATATATATATATATAACATGGTGAGAGCTGTTGTTTTATAAAATGTGTACACAATGCAGTGTTACATTGTGTAACATGTTAGCACTGTGTAAAATGTTTGTGTTTGTGTAGGTCCATCAGACGGTCTTACAAGGAGCTCGTCATCAGAGGGACTTGGAGCAGAAACTGAAGAGCATGAAAAGCAAGGTGTGTGCAATCTGCGGCATATTAGTAATGTGTGTTACTGCATGTTAGTGACAACTGCTCTGATCTTCTATTGTAGCTGTGAGATCTATCTATCCAACTATTCATCTATCTATCTATCTATCTATCTATCTATCTATCTATCTATCTCTCTATCTATCTAATATCTATCTATCTATCTCTCTATCTATCTCATATCTATCTATCTATCTATCTATCTATCTATCTATCGATCTCATATCTATCTATCTATCTATCTATCTATCTATCTATCTCTCTATCTATCTATCTATCTATCTATCTATCTATCTATCTATCTATCTCTCTATCTCATATCTATCTATCCATCTATCTATCTAATATCTATCTATCTATCTATCTATCTATCTATCTATCTATCTATCTATCTATCTATCTATCTATCTATCTATCTATCCATCTATCTATCTATCCTATATCTATCTATCTAACTCATATCTATCCATCTATCTTATATCTATCTGTCTATCTATCTATCTATCTCATATCTATCTATCTATCTATCTATCTATATATCTCATATCTATCTATCTATCTATCTATCTATCTATCTATCTATCTCGCTCTCATATCTATCTAATATCTGTCTGTCTATCTATCTATCTGTCTATCTATCCATCTATGTATCTATCTCATATCTATCTGATGTCTGTCTGTCTGTCTGTCTGTCTGTCTATCTATCTATCTGAGGCATCTGTCAGGCTGTTTCTTCATCTGCTCTGTCATTTTAGAAACTTTTCAGAGAATGACAAATGTGTTGAGAGTTGAACAACTTTGGTCTTTTTTTTCATTTCCTTTATATTGAGGCAAGTGTTCAGTACAGGAAGTAAAGGTTTAACCTGTAAAGTTGTACATTGTTGTATAGAGATCAGTGGTGTGGACACTTTTCTAGCACTGGGTAGGACCACCCATTGCCCCCAGAACAGCCTGAATTCTTCTTGGCATTGATACAAGGTGTTGGAAACATTCCTTAGAGATTCTGGTCCATGTTACAGATTTGTCGGCTGAACATTCATACTGAAAATCTCCCGTTCCACCACATCCTAAAGGTTCTGTATTGGACTGCGATCTGGTGATGGCGGAGGTCATTGGAGTACACTGAAATCATTGCCATGTGTGTAGAACCAGCTTGAGATGACGTGTGCATTGTGACATGCCACATTATCATACTGGAAGAAGCCATTAGGAGATGGGTAGACTGTGGCCATAAAGGGATGCACATGGTCAGCAACCATGGGGCATTTAAATTATGCTTGTGTTACGACAACCAATGCGGCATAAACTTATAGAACAGGTAGAAGAGGTCTTCACCTTTAGCAGCCGCCTTTCCCGTAGAGACTGGTTATGCTCACAGGTACTCAGATTCCCCCAGGTCTTATGCTCAGAGTAGTATGAGTTTATACTCACACGGCAGCGCACAGGTACAGGTGACGGCACACGGAACAGAGGGATGCCAGCGATCTGCAGACTGGATGGAGCACCGGAGAAGAAGTCAGGTATCAGCACGGTCCGGGTCACAGGCAACGGTTCAGAATCAGGAGACAGACAATAGGTCGAGGTCACAGGCAAAGGCTCAGAATCCAGGGACAGGCAATGGGTCATACACAGGTAGTCAAATCCAAGGTTCTCACCAACAAAAGCACAGGAGCAGGCTAGGTACAGAAACACTGAACTATAACCGGCAGGGAGGCTAAGCCGTCCCTGCCTAATAAACAGGCACTGGCCAATGGGGGCAAGAATGTAATCAGCCCTAGAGGCTGCCATAATAAACTTCACATGCTGCTTAGCACACGCGCCCGGCTGCACCTAATGCCGGGACACAGCGCAATCGAACTGCAGCGTCCCGACCGTTGCCTGGGCAACAGCCGGGTCGAGACCCGGAAGTGATGTCCCGGTCATCATAGCGACGGCCGGGACGCAGGTGAGAAAGTCGCTCGTAACAGCTTGATTGGTATTAAGGGTTCTAATGTGTGCCAAGGAAACATTTCCCACACCATTACACTACCAACGTGCACCGTTGTCACAAGGCAAGATGGATTCATCTTGTTTATACCAAATATTCTACCATCTAAATGTTCCAGCAGTGGGAGCCTCAGTTCCTCTTCTTAGCTGACAGGAGTGGATCCTGGGGTGGTCTTCTGCGGCTGTAGCCCACCCACTTCAAGGTCTGATGTGCTGTGTTCACAGATTCTCTTCTGCACTGTTGTCACCTTCCTGTCAGCTTGAACCAGTCAGACCATGCTCCTCATTAACAAAGTGTTTTCACCCACAGAGCTGACGCTCATGGGATGTATGTTGTTTCCTGAGCTATTCTCTATACATTCTACAGACTGTTGAGTGTGAACATCCCGGGAGATCAGCAGCTTCTGAGATACTGAAACCTCCCCATCTGGCTCCAACAATCATTCCAAGGTCCCAGTCACCTAGGTCTCATCCATTCTCCATTCTGGTGCTTGTTCTGAACAGCAGCTGAACCTCTTGGCCATGTCTGCCAGTTGCTGCCACATGACTGGTTGATTAGATATTTGTATTAATGAGCAGGTGGCCACTGAATGTACTTCATATGAACATCATATATTGGCAAATTCATAAAGATATTATTTCTGAATTTGACTGGAACATTGTCAAGTTGTGAAGGACAATCCCACCCAAATTTAAAATGTAGATCTATTAAAAAATGACTTTCATCTGGTAGGTCCTGTCTAGGGGGAGTGCAGGTAAATGAATGTTACACTTTCAATTTTGGGTGGAATTATCCTTTAAGACCATTTTAGCACCAGAAATACATAAACATTTGTGAATCACAGAGAAACAGGCACAGACCTCACACTGCAGATAGAAGCTATCACTGCTCTGTTCATTCATTCAGTTCAGCACTAATAATCGTGTAGTAGGTGCAGCCATGTTGTTCTGCTGAGTACTCCGTGTCCTTATCTTGCACCAGGTATCTCCCTCTGTTTTTGTAATTGTTAGGAGCCACAGGCACCGCCGCGACTCGTCTATTAACCCGCTGAGCATCCGGGCCGTCTCCTAAGTGACCGGGACGTCACTTCCGCCAGCTGGTCCGACCGTTGCCAAGACAACGGCAGTATGCCGAGACCCTGCACAGCGCGCCCCGGCAAACAGGACAGCCGGGCGCAGGCGCTGAAATCTCCCCAGCCTGTGGGCTGATTAATGTGGCTGTGTTTAATTAGTCCAGGCACGTGTATTGTTACAGGGCTTAGCCTTGATTGGTTGCTCTATGTATTTAAGGCAGGGAGGGCTTAGCCTCACTGCCGGTTATAGCGTTTCTGACCCAGTTTTGCTGACCTGCTCTGTTTGCTGTACCCTGTCCCGTGGATACTCTGTTGGACTTTGGACTTTGCCTGTTTGCTCGTGACCCTGATCCTTTTGGCCTGTACCTTGGACCCTGCTACTTTGCCTGTGACCCTTGACCTCGGCTACCATTTGACTATCCGCTGGCTCCTACCAGTCTCCTGGCCTGCCGCTGTGGTTCTGCATTACCAACCCACACTACACCTGGAGTTCAGTCCTGGGGCCATCTGAGTACCGGTGAGTATATCCAGCTCTAAGGGCGGCTGCTATAGGTGAAGACCTCCGCCATCTAGTTCTGTGGGTTGGTGATCAGACCAGCAGCCTAACAGTAATCAAGTCTTTTTTATTGAAAGTTTTACATTACAAACAAAAAAACAAAACATCTTACATCCTAAAACTATATACTTACTAAAATCTACACACATCCATTTCTAACCAATTTAAAAGAGAAAACAAGACATTTCCTCTACCAAAATACACAAAGACTTCCTCAACAAATGCTTATTGCATCAGAAATGAATACCTCAGAAATGAATGCCATTCCTCTACAAAGTGCCACACGATATAGTAAAATCAGTACATTGCAATGATATAAATAAGCGCCTTTAGCTAATTCCTTTTAAATAAATTTATATCATACGTAGGAGGTAATCCAGCCTCCTGCCCCTCTAACCAATCCAGGTGCTTCATGCAGCATGCACATAACTCAGCCTGGAGGGGTTTAACACCTGTTTAGATTACTGCTAGCGGCCCCACTACGTCTGAGGTTTTATTTTACCATCAGGTTATAACATTTCTATAATCTCAAAATTTAACTTGCAAAATTCACATTAATCTGTGATCACTTACATCCTGGATCTTACACACATAGGAAGTCTACCAGCAAGTCTAATCAACCCTACTGTGCTTTCAGACTCAACAGATGTGTTGGTCACTCAGCCATGAAAATATCTAATTAACATGAGTGTCTGTCTCCAGACAGTTGGAAAAACACATCCCCTCCACTCAGATGCTTACTGGGGACTTCCTATAGAAAAGTTACAAAACCAAAACATGACATACTGTCTCTAAAATTAATACATTTCCATACAAACACATTCCAATATATAAAAAAAATTAAATTTGCAATGATGCACCACTAATTGAAATAAATTTCTACAAAAATAATTTCTATATTTCTGTGTAGGCAGCACAGTGGCCTAGTGGTTAGCACTTCTGCCTCACAGCACTGGGGTCATGAGTTTGATTCCCGACCATGGCCTTATCTGTGTGGAGTTTGTATGTTCTCCCTGTGTTTGCGTGGGTTTCCTCCGGGTGCTCCGGTTTCCTCCCACACTCCAAAAAAACCCCATACTGGTAGGTTAATTGATGATTATGATGATATGTGATCCAGCCACAAATAAGTTATTTATAAGTGATCCAGCCACAGGAAGTAATTACCACATCCTGCCATTCTTGAAAATACCCCAACTTATGCAGATCAGCAAAAGCAGAGTTATCCTAGATGGGTACATCAGGATCCATACCCGTTCCCTCCAAGGCAACCTGAACCTTGGTATCAAACAAAACCTGGAGAAGAGTGTAAGGACCGGGAGATAGAAAGGAACATGGTGTAGGGGATATAAAAATTTGGGTTGCAGGACCATCTTAATCAAATTAACCCTACGCAACATGGACAGAGGTAGCTTCTTCCACAAGGAGACTATGGGCCTGATTCATTAAGGATCTTAACTGGAGAAACTTCTTATTTCAGTCTCCTGGACAAAACCATGTTACAATGCAAGGGGTGCAAATTAGTATTTTGTTTTGCACATAAGTTAAATACTGACTGTTTTTTCATGTAACACACAAATATCAACTTTAAATTTCAGTGTACAAATAAGCTGTCAAGTGTGTGCTACATGAAAAAACAGTCAGTATTTAACTTATGTGCAAAACAAAATACTAATTTGCACCCCTTGCATTGTAACATGGTTTTGTCCAGGAGACTGAAATAAGAAGTTTCTCCAGTTAAGATCCTTAATGAATCAGGCCCTATGTCCTAAACTGGTAACCGGATAAATATTAAGGGGTATATAGTCTTGAACTGAGTTCATAATCCAGATCCCCAAATATTTAAACTGAAGTGTTCACTGTAAAGGGTGAGGAGCACCATCACCAGGAGGCAGATCCCATCATATTGGAAATCTACTTGACTTAGACCAATTAATCCTAAATCCAGAGAATGCACCAAAATTTTCCACTAGACTTAACAAAGTACTAAGGGTGACATCCGAATCATTTAAAAACAGAAGCATATAATGCAGTGTTGTCCACATTGTCCCCAGCCTGTAAACCATGAATCCCAGGATGCGCCCAAATCAAACACACAAGGAGATCAGTAGCTGTACTAAACAAGACCTGGGAGAGAGAACAGCCCTGATGTTCCCAAGCCGAAGGAAGCAGTAACATGGCTACTAATACTAATGTGAGCAGCAGGGGCACAGTATAACAGTGGCTATAAACTTGTGGTCACACCTGAATCTCACACTCCACTGAGTGAAAGGCCTTGTCTAGGGACACCAGTACTGCCTCATCCCCAGGGGCCGTAGGCATCTCAAGGTGCCTGAGATTAATCCATGGGGACTTCCCTGGCATAAAACTAGTCTGGTCTGGGTGGATTATTTGAGAGAAAACCATATTAACACATAGCCAACACTTTTGATTTTAATGTCAGTGGTCAGAAGGTAAATAGTTCAGTAAGACTCTGGAAACAAAGAGTCTTTACCCGATTTGGGGATGACCACACTCTCTTCCCCCTCCTATATCTTACCTCCACTGCCCCTCTTCCATTATCCCTACTCCATCCCTCTATCTTCATTCTACCCTCCTACAAGTTGGATCCTTTAGCCTCCACCTCTTCCGCTACCCATCAGGACCACAGAGCCTAATGTCACATCTGCCACTGTTATCTTTCTAGAATGTAAGCTCTTACGGTCAGAGCCCTTCACCACGTCTCATTACTGTCCACACCATCCTCCTTGTAGTCCCAGCCATGTTTCTCCATGTCATGAGATTTGTTCTGTTCATTTTAGTCAAACATTTATTTTTCTGCCTAACTGTACCCATGTTATTAACTTTATTTTTTTGTGTATGTTTTATCTGTATGGTTATGTCAGGCGCTACAGAATCTGTGGCACTATACAAATAAACAGTGGTGATAATAAAGTTATGTGGGGATTAGGGGGGGGGGGGTCAAAGTTAATGTTAAACTATAAAATTCCATTCACATTTCCCGCACTTCTAAATCTCCACTTCGATCACTGACCCAAACACTACCGGGTTATGGGGAGAGAGGCCAATGAATGCAGCAGCCTTTTTAAGCACCCTGGAACTGAAAGGTGGAGGGACATAAATGGGTAAAAGTGTAATGGGAAAGGTATCCACCAAGGCCTGGAGAAACGCGTATCGGCCATAGGGATCAATCTAAACCTGCCTCAGCACAATACTGACACACCATTAGGGGGGAATTAGGGGAATGCACCGCATGATAAGCCCTTGGGAATTAGACCTGACTCTTTTGAACCTCAATAGCAAAGTCAGGGAAAATGGAAACAGTATGATTTTCATATTTCAGGGGCTCCTGTGTCTTGGTCAACCGAAGAACAGTGTCTCGATCTCTATAATGGAGCAGTTTGGCAATAAATGTCTAGGTAGGCTCTCCTGGCTGAGGAGGCTGAGATGGAAGTCAGTGGCTCCTCTCCACAGCAAAGTGTGGGGTAAAGACATCTTTCCCAAACGCTCGTATAAGCCAAGTCTCCAAAATAGAGTCGGAGCTGGAGCCCTTTGCCAGCTCAGGTAGGCCCACCAATCCCAGATTGTTGCGTGTCAGCCCTCCCTTCAAATCAAACATATTTTGTTTGCACATATTAATTTGTGTTGCCAATTCAGCTATGCCGCTCTTCATAGAGGTGGTGACACCGTCCAGTGAGGAGATTCGATGTTCGGCCTCACGAACCCACTTTGTCATTTTTCGTAAGTCCTGCTGGATAAGGGACAGGTCAGACTGCACCTCTCCAATCAGGCTGATAACCTTCTTCTCTGAAGAAGTGAAAGTGAGTATAACCTGCTGGATGGAGTTAGAGACCTCTGCAGCCAAGGCAGATGTTTCAGCTGATGCTGGAGATGGTCTAGCCCAGTGTTTCTCAACTCCAGTCCTCAGGACCCCCTAGCACTACATGTTTTTCCTATCTCCTTGCTGGAGCACAGGTGTATTCATTACTGACTGACACAGTGTAGCAGGTGGTATAATTATTTCATTGGTCACTTGGCCATCCTGCACTGTTAGTGGGTCCTGAGGACTGGAGTTGAGAAACACTGGTCTAGCTGAACCTTGGGCCTCACTAGAGGTGGGAGCATTAGAGGAACGGGCAAATTTTCCAGCTTTGCAGCTGCTGAGACTGAGTGAGTTTTACTCATGACAGCAGAAACAAATGTAGCATGTAAGGGAGTGTTATACACACAGCCAGAGCTGGCAATCAGAGTCAATGCAGAGGGTGAACTGAGATAGAGACAGGTGCAATATCCCTGTGCCTCACCAGATGGCAGAACCAGCACAGGCCTAGATCAGCTGAGCACTGACAAATAGAAGGTGTAAATGAATACAAAATGGTTGAAACCTAAGTGCTGCCTACAACCTGTCATATAATGTCATAGAGAATAATGTCCATTGTTCAATACTTTACAAATATTATTCAACGTCCAATGATGGGATACTTTTTTTTTTATTTTCCTCAAATTTTCAGACTCAAGATGTCAATTACCACATAAGAAAAGTATAGCACAAATAGTGAAGTAGGTCACAGACTTGTAATATTATATAATCTCTCACCATGTGACGGCTTTAATCTCACACCCTCAGTGTATACAACACGCAGTGGTATAATATCCTCCTTTCCCCCCTAATGGTATTATGTATACACAGTAGGTCCATTGGAAGTTAGCCTTTCATATCTGGTATTAGTGGCTATTCTTCCCTTCTGTCCTCTGTATATAGGTTTCTTAGTACAGGCTCAAAAACAGAAGAAACTGAAAGAAGCCAAATCCCGGTGGATTACCCTGAAACACTCCACAAACCTCTAGCTATTGTCTCCCTGCTTATTCTTACCTGTTATCCGCTGTCCTTATTATCTTACTGTTCTGCTATCATTCTTACCTGTCTTCATTGTCCTTATTATCTCACTGTACTGTTGTTCCATGCCCTCCACGCCCTAATTCGTTATTATCTTCCACCTTTTCATTGTCTTCCTGCCTTTGTTCTTACCTGTTTTTCACTGTCACCACTATCTCACTGTTCTGTTACTCTCTCTCCCTACTATGCCTCCCCGCTCTCACTCCATACCCATACTCTCCCCCCGCCCTACCTCTCCCGTTCCTCCCCGCCATCCCCCGCGCGCTGCTCATCTTGCTAACCTCATCCCCATTTCCCCCCTCTCCTCTCCCCCTTTCTTTTGTGCCCTCTGGAATGCCAGATCCGTCCGCAACAAGCTGACTGCTATCCACGACCTCTTTCTATCCAACTCCTTTAACCTTCTTGCCGTTACTGAAACCTGGCTCTCCGATTCTGATACTACTTCCCCCGCTGCCCTCTCCTATGGTGGCCTCTCCTTCACCCACTCCGCCAGGCCTGGTGCCCGCCCTGGCGGTGGAGTTGGCCTCCTCCTCTCCTCCACCTGTACTTTTCGTGTCATTCCCCCTGAACCCTCCCTCTCCTTCTCCTCTTTTGAAGCTCACTCCATCCGCCTCTTCTACCCCATCCATCTCCGCGTCACTGTCATCTACCGCCCCCCTGGCCCCACCTCCCTCTTCCTTGACAACTTTGCTAGCTGGCTTCCTCACTACCTCTCCTCCGATCTCCCCTCGATCATTCTCGGCGACTTTAATATCCCCATCGACAACCCCACCTACCCTGCTTCCAGCAAACTGCTCACCCTCTCTTCCTCCCTTGGTCTCACCCAATGGACCTCCTCCTCTACCCACTGCCTTGGTCACTCCCTTGATCTTGTCTTCTCCTACCTATGTAATCTCTCCGACTTCTCCATCTCTCCCTTTCCTCTATCCGACCACCATCTCCTCTCCTTCTCTCTCTCCTCTTCTCCTGCTCCCCTCCCCCTGCCCAAACCTACTCTGTCCATACGCAACCTCGATGCTCTTGACCCTGCCTCTCTGTCCTCCTCTCTCGATACCCTCCTTTCTCCCCTTTCCTCCCAGGCCTGCCCCAACCAGGCGGTCTCCCTCTACAATCACACCCTCACCTCCGCTCTGGACGCGGTCGCCCCTGCCCACTCCGTCCACCCCCGCTGCTCCAAACCCCAACCCTGGCACTCCAAATTTACCCGCTTCCTCCAAAAATGCTCCCGTTCCGCCGAACGTCACTGGAGAAAATCCCGCTCCCTGGCTGACTTCCTCCACTTTAAATTCATCCTTTCATCCTACAGCTCTGCCCTCTCACTCGCTAAACAATCTTTCTTTAAATCCCTCATCTCTTCCCAGTCCTCTAACCCCCGCCGCCTCTTTGCCACCTTCAGCACTCTCCTGGCCCCCTCCCCTCCCCCCCACCCCCTCCTCCCTGACTGCCTCTGATTTCGCCTCCTTCTTCTCCTCTAAAATCGAGGCCATCTGACTTGAAATCTCCTCCTCCACTCTCTCTTCCACCCCTCCCACTCTTCTGTCCTCCCCCCCCAACCACCTTCCCCTCCACTCCTTCCGTCCCACCACCGGTGAGGAAGTCCACTCTCTCATTTTATCCTCCCCCCCCACTACCTGCCCCCTGGATCCCATCCCCTCCCACCTTCTTCGCTCCCTTTCCCCCACCACCTGCTCCCACCTCGCTCACCTCTTTAATCTCTCCCTCTCCACTGGCATCTTCCCCTCCTCCTTCAAACATGCTCTCGTATCCCCCATTCTTAAGAAACCTAATCTCGACCCCACTTCTCTCTCGAACTATCGCCCCATATCTCTTCTCCCTTTTGCCTCCAAAATTCTTGAGAGGCTCGTCTGCAGCCGTCTCACCTCCTACCTTTCTGAATACTCCCTCCTTGATCCTCTCCAGTCTGGTTTCCGCCCCCTCCACTTCACTGAAACTGCCCTGGCTAAAGTCACCAATGACCTCCTCTCTGCAAAAGCCAGGGGCCACTTCTCCCTTCTCATCCTCCTTGACCTCTCTGCAGCCTTTGACACCGTTGACCACCCCCTCCTCCTTCACACCCTCCAGTCTTTCGGCCTCTCCGGCCCAGTCCTGTCCTGGTTCACCTCTTACCTTACTCACCGTTCCTTCTCTGTCACCACCTCTGGGTCTCTCTCCCCCCCATCCACCCTTCCAGTCGGGGTCCCTCAGGGCTCTGTTCTGGGACCCTTACTCTTCTCTCTATACACCTCCTCCCTGGGTGAACTCATCAGCTCCTTCGGCTTCAGCTACCACCTTTACGCTGACGACACTCAACTATACCTCTCCTCTCCTGATCTCTCTCCCTCCCTCCTCTCTAGGGTGTCCGCCTGCCTCTCTGCCATCTCCTCCTGGATGTCCTCTCGATTCCTCAAACTTAACCTTGCCAAAACTGAGCTCATAGTTTTTCCTCCCTCTCATACCCCATCCCCTTCTGACCTCTCCATCACTGTCGACAACAGCTCTATCTCCCCTGTCCCCCAACTTCGCTGCCTTGGTGTCATCCTCGATTCCTCTCTCTCCTTTGGCCCCCACATCCTCTCTCTTGCTAAATCCTGCCGCTTCCAGCTGCGCAACATCGCTCGCATCCGGCCCTTCCTCTCCCAAGATGCCACCAAATGCCTTATCCACTCTCTGATCATCTCCCGCCTGGACTACTGTAACCTCCTCCTCACTGGCCTCCCCCACTCTCATCTCGATCCCCTTCGATCCGTCCTTAACGCTGCAGCTAGGCTTATTTTCCTCTCTCGCCGCTCCTCTTTTGTCTCCCCCCTCTACCTAGCCCTTCACTGGCTCCCATTCCCCTTCAGAATCCTCTTTAAGCTCCTCACACTCACCTACAAGGCCCTCGCCAACTCCACTGCACCCTACATCTCCACCCTCCTCTCTATTCATGCTCCATCCCGCCCTCTCCGTTCTGCCTCTGACCGTCGCCTCTCTTCCCCCCTTATAACCTCCTCCCACGCACGTATCCAAGACTTCGCCCGCGCTGCCCCCCTCCACTGGAACAAGCTCCCTCCCTCCATCAGAACTTCCCCTAATCTGTCCAGCTTCAAACGGGCCCTAAAAACCCACCTTTTTCTTAAAGCCTTTCTGTCTCCCACTTAACTTCCTACCTTATCTTCTGCCTCTGTCCCCCTACTCTCCCTCTCTCCCCTGCGTCTCTCTGTCTGTCCACCCCTCCCCTTAGATTGTACACTCCTCTGAGCAGGGCCATCTCTCCTCCTGTTTCCACCACTTCTAACTCTGCTCTCCAGCTACTTAGCCCTCCTCCTCAAAGGTCCTCCACCCCACATCCACTTTCGCTCCCTCCTCCCCCCTGGGGGTCTCCCTGTCTTCCGCGCCCCCCTTCTTGGGCCCCGTCGTTTTCGGATCCTCCCTCCCCCTTCCCCGCCCTCTCTAGCTGTGCATTGAGCGTACTGAGTTGCTGTGTTTACTGTACTGTGCTGTCTCCCATTGTATTGTGATTTTGTTTGTCTCTGTACGGCGCTGCGGATGCCTTGTAGCGCCTTATAAATAAATATTAATAATAATAATAATAATAATAGTATAAATCCTTTAAAACATATAAAACATACATAATCCCCCAAAGGGAGAAGATGGTCAATGTAGCAGGTAATATTACCAGATATCAGTAGTGAGCGGATCAGCTGTTCACAGGCCGGATTAAGGGAATGGAGGCCCCTGGGCTATAGCCCAGTTAGCCCTGGTGTTAATCCAGCCCTGGCTGTTCAATACATTCATGGATCTTTTTTCAGCAGCTCTGTTCCTTCAGAAAACCAACTTGCAGATATATATTGCAATGGTCATCTCCTCCTCTCTAACCAACGCGTTTTACCAAGGTAGAGAATCCTCACACCTGTCCCTGCTATTTATAGTACGGAATAGCCAGTCTAAAACTCCATTTCATTAATCATAATAAACTTTAAGAACAATATAATTTCAACGTCCCTACCTCATCCACTGCCTCTAATACACATTAATACTGAAAATTAATACATTTTAGATACATAGCCTCCGATCGCCAAGGCAACCATTTGTATACAAGTTTGTTAATCATTTTATATGTGTCCTCCAATTTGATACTCACATTAGTGGACTCCTTTTGGTGATCCAAGTTAATCCAATGACCTCATTATACAATATGTCCCAATCTCTTCCAATAACATATTTTAGCATGCATAGGTCTCCATGGTAACGCACAATCCCCGCTTCTCAAAACAAAATGTCTGCCTCTGACATTGAGACCACCCTAAATAATTAAAACTAACCTCCATATTCCATAGTCCTTCCCAAAACTAAATGTCTCCAACTGATGACGTCATTGAGACCTTCCTTGAAGGGTACAATAACAATAGTAGTTGTCATGGAAACCCATTATAAATGAAAAAACAATACTGTGCTCTCACATTTCATACCTGAGGGATATAGGGTTTAAATATTATATGATCCACTTTTAATCTCTCTATGTGGACACTACAATATTTCTAATTATTTCCATTGATATATTGGCAGTTGTCATGGTAACATATTGGACATTTTTCACGAAACCAATAGCACTAATAACATATATCATATGATATAATTGATATAAGGAATATAATAAATGATCTCTTACCCATAACAGATATGAAAGGCTAACTTCCAACAACCTATATTATAAGAATAATACCATTAGGAGGGAAAGGAGGGTATTATACCACTGCATGTTGTATACACTGAGGGTGTGAGATTAAAGCCATCACATGGTGAGAAAACAAATAATTGCATGATTGTGTAATATTGTGAGTCTGTGACCTACTTCACTATTTGTGCTATTTTTCATTGTTTTTTATGTGGTAACTAGCTGAAGTACCCGGCGTTGTCCGTGTTTAAGGCTTCAGGTTATTAACAATGAGTTGGATGTAACTGTCAACATTTTAAAAATAATTAGCAGCTCTTCCAACACCCCCATTAGGTGGCTGCCCAGTGTCGTTTTTGTTTTTATATTTAGTATCATCCAAATCCATCCAGTGGAAGGTCCAGAAGAAGCTCCCCTGTTCAAATTTGTGGCCAGTGTACACTAATGGGAGGTCCAACCGGAACCTCAACACCCTTGTATGTCTTCTGGCATCCAATGTTACCAGTCTGTGAAAGTTTCATCCTATCAGTCCAGTGGGAGGTTCAGAACAGACTCCCCGAGTCAAAGTTCTGCACAGTGTACACCAACTGGAGGTCCGACATGGACTCTAACCCCTTAAAACCTGACCAGGATCCAACTGGACCACCTTGCATTGGTTTCATCACAATAGATGCAGGGGTGTCAAAGATATTCAGCAACAAACCACCAAAGAAACAAACAAACTTCTTATTGTTTTTATTTATATATATATATATATATATATATATATATATATATATATATATATGATTTCCACATCCATTCAGTGGAAGGCGAAGAACAGGCTCCCGGGTCATAGTTCTGGCCAGGGTACGCCAGTAGGAGGTCGGACTGGGACCTTAACCCCCTAATATGTCTTCTGAGATCCAATGTCACCAGTCTGTGAAGTTTTTGCTCAAATCCATCCAGTGGAAGCTCAGAATAGGCTTCCCGGGTCAAAGTTCTACCCACTGTACCAACCCCCTTAAAACCTGCCCAGATACCAACTGGACAACTTTGCATTGGTTTCATCCCAATAAGTACAAGGGTGTCCGAATGGAAACAAACCAAATCCATCTAGTGGAGGGGCCCAGAACAGGTTCCCCAGGTCAATGTTCTGGCCAGCGTACACCAACGGGAGGTCCAACTGAGACCTACAACCCCAAATATGTCTAATCTTAAAAGTCTTTTGACATTTTTGTCCAAATCCATCCAGGGGAAGGTTTAGAACAGGCTCCGTGGGTCAAATTTTTGGCCAGACTACACCAATGGAAGGTCGAAATGGGTCCGTAAACCCCTTAATATCTGCATGGGATCCAACTAGACCACCTCACGTTAGTTTCATCTGAATCGATGCAGGGGTTTGGAAGATATTCGCCTGCAAGCAAACAAACTTCTTCTTTAATATATATATATATATATATATATATATAGATAGACTGACGTCTTGAGTCTGAAAATTTGAAGAAAATAATATTCCATCATTGGATACTGAATAATATTTGTAAAATATTGGACAATGGACATTATTCTTATTGAAATTATATGACAGGTTGTAGCACCATTTTTGGTTACTTTGTATTGTTGAACTAGGTGGAGTTCTTCTGGTGGATAAAGCAGCTGCAATTATCTTGGAGCGCTCTGGGAGATTGCTTTTCTTTTTAAATATAAGGTATATGCAAGCAATGCACATTGGTATATACAGCAACAGGAGATATCCATACAAGCAAGAGCCAGTTGCTGCCGGGGCTCAATAAGTATTCACTGTGTCCCACCTCAACCATACAGACACCATTGGCCAAAGAGGTTAATAAAGTACTGGAGGGAGAAGAGATCCCTGGGAAAAATAGCTGTAGCAAAGTGCCTGAACATTTTGTGCCAGGCAACTCACACAGTGGGGAAGCAGGCGCCAATTCCAACAGCTATAGGGGACAAACTTATATGGTATAGAGTCACTAGTAGGCTTCGGTCCCTCCAGGGAGCAATGTAGAGTGGCTTAAGTTTGTGGGCTCACTATCAGGCACCCGGTATTCAGAGGAGGGGATGAAAAGGAGACCTGCGCCACTCAGAGTAACTAGGAGCCAGGGTGGGGGTCTGCTAGTGCAAAGAGTAGGTAACTGTGCCGCTTACCCACCCCCATTACCAGGAACCCCAGATATAGGCCGGAGAGTAGGAGTCGCGCTATCATGCGGGTCCAAGCCATGCTTCCCCTATCGCCCTCTGTTTATGTTCATTCTGCATATGAATGTGACATACAGGTACCTCATACTTCACACTTCTTTATTTCTCTCTCCCTCTCCAGGATGTGTCAGATGAGGATGCCGTCTATCAGGGTGAAGGTGAAACATCAGAGGTCGTGATTGAAGGTTATCTCTTCAAGCGCGCCAGTAACACTTTCAAGACCTGGAGTCGGTGAGGAAGAACTGATGTTGCAATTTGCTGGGTTGAGGGTTGGAGGTCACCATAAAATACACTAATTCAGGGGGGCAAGGGCGTGGAAGGCGGCACCATAACATGGAAAGACAATTTACAAGATTTGGAGTAAGGGAAAAGAAACCTCACCATGGCTTAAGAATAAGGAAAATGACATTTGTAAGATTTGTGCTCACAATGTTTGTAAAAAGCTAAATGACAGATTTTGGATCAGGGCGAGGTCTGGAAATGGGGTGACTGGTGGCAAGAGGAGCACAACTTGTAGGGTGTAGAAGGACAAGACAGAGAGAGGGACTGGACAAAACAAAAGGGGGTTTAGAGACATAAATAGAAATATCTAATATCTTTGTCCTTCTCTTTAGTCGCTGGTTTTCTATTCAGAATAATCAACTGGTTTATCAGAAGAAATTGGTGAGTAGAGCAACATATACTCAATATTTACTCGAGTGAATGTCAATGTATTAAGAGAAAGACAAACTGTCCTGACACAGGTGCATGGTCATGGCAGGGATGCCTTTACATTATCTCGTTCCCATGTTATGTATATAAATCCTGGCGGTAAATCTTCTTTACGTGTTTTGATGGTGACTTCACCCATTATCCTGTGTCATTTATGTGATCATTTTTCACAAGAGTTAAAGTTCTTGAGGTGCCATCAATTTGGGGCACTTTAGACAGTTCTCAAAGTATTAAGAGTCATTAAGAAAACGATTATCATTTCCTTGCATTATAATGTACGATGTCCTCCTACCGGACCACAGATGAGTCCTTATAGTTACCTCAGAGGGAGTAACGCCTTTATAGTCCATCTATTGTGCTGATCTTGCTTTGATGAGTCTGGTGCATAAACAATTGGTGCCAGCTGCTTTATGAAGCTTTCAGATGCTGAAATGAACTTGGTGCCAGACGCCATTGCCTAGCAACCGCCGGCACTACAGGTGTCTGTCCCTATTGTAAGAGGAGAGAACGGGGACGGACAACTGTAGTGCCGGTGGTTGCTAGGCAATGGGCCATGACTTCCGGTTACTCGCCACCCTGTGTATAGAAGCATCAAACTTTTAAAAGCCTATTGGCGGTCAGTGTGACATTACTGACCGTCAGAAGTTAACCCATTCAATAGCCTATTTAAGGCTGACTCTTGCACTGATTCCTTGTCAGAGTATTGGATCATTTCCTGCCTGGTTCGACTTCGTCTACACTGCCTATTCTTCTGCTCGATCCTTGTCCCGTTGAAGTCCTGGGGGTAAATGTATCAATGACCGGATTCTTCAACTCCGGCGAGATCGGCGTCTTCAGCGCTTAAATTTAAAGCGGCGCTGCCTTGTAAAGGGAAACTTCCCTTTACAAGGCAGCGCCGCATTAAATTTAAGCACTGAAGACGCCGATCTCGCCGGAGTTGAAGAATCATCCGGTCATTGATACGTTTACCCCCTGGTTTTGACCATGAACTTTCTTCTGTTTCTTGTTTCTGCTTCATTTGGATCTCCTGGTACTGACCCGGCTTGTTCACTACGCCCGGTTTGTGACTCCAGCTACCTCGCTAGCGACTGACTCTGAGGGTCGCAACCTGCATGTCCCACGTAGCTATCATTTATTTAGTACATTCTACAAAATGACAGCTAGAATCTGATTGGTTGCTATAGGCAACATCTCCACTTTACAAACTCTCAGCTTGATACATTTACCCCCAAATCTCCTTGTGGAGGCCCCTGGGCATGTTAGAAAACCAATATTAAAAATACATGTATGGATTCATTTTTGTGAAAACAACGAGAGATCTCGTCTAGCTATTCATTTATTGGGTTAACTCAAAACCTAGCTAATAGCAAACAGACCCCCCCTCCTCTTCTATAGCCGTTCACAATTATAAGGTAATATTCCTTACTCTGTTTATGATATATGAACACATTTTTTTTAATCTCGTCATGATTCTGGATAGAAGTTCTTTTTTTTATTGTGTTATAATCACGATTTTAAGAAAAACTTACCACCATTTCCCAGGTTGTGTGATAACAATTAGAACACAGAGACTGATCCCACTATAGAACAGGTGGTTAAGTGAACGATGGATATCATAGGTAAAGTCATCATGTTATGATGAAACGCGTCAGGTCATCTTAACCTTGACCGAGTTGATAAGTAGGCATTTGCTTCATCTGATCTTTGCTTCCTAAACACCTTCATTACACAAGGAGGGACTTTCTATCATACTACCGAGAGCTTTACAGCATACAAAGAGGAGAACTAAGAAGCGAACTTGGTTGGGGGTGCCCTTACATCCGTGTGGATTCCAAAAATGGCAGAAATTCCCTAAACAACTCCACTAAGATCGGGTGAGACTGATACTCCTGTACTATCAATACTGAGGACTCCTTGAGTTCAGTGTTTTTTGAACAAGCCTCATATGTTTAAATGTCTGATTTGATTAGAATCTAAACAGGAAGCTTTCTAAGATCAGTGACGATTCCTACCAATTAAAGTGAACTGGCTCACTCACTTTAGGACTGTACTAAAACGTTCTCTGAATATGTACAGTATTGATTGCTTTTATCTATTTGTCATAATGATGTTTGTGATGACTGTAGTAAATACATTTAACATCAACGCTTGTAATTTGAATAGTATCAGACGCTGTGTTGATGATACAATCATCTGTCGAATTTCTATAATATTATTGTGCATAATTTTTTTCCATGTGTTTTTCTGTGTTTATTAATTAAATAAGTAGTTTTATCTATGTTTGCTCCACTAGATCTGTGCTTTTTTTAGGTATTTAATCAATTTCCGTCTAAAGGCGCCTCTTTCTTTTTACTGTTGGTATTTGGTATATTTTTAAGACTGGCAAACCTATGATATTAGACTGTTTTCCTTTTTTATTTTTATGATGTATATTTATGATAGAATAGATCCCAGAAGTATGAGCGCTTGAGATTTTTAAGTATTTCTGTACATTTTGTATTTATCTGGGGCATGTTATACTCCGCACGTCTTTGCCCAGTCAGTCCTCATTTGGCCTCAAACTTTGGGTCTCAAGGCTATTCAACGACTCGTGAGATTCACTAATTATTACCGTCAATTTATCAGAGTTTCCCTTTAATAATAGCTCCCAGTACTGCTCTTACCCGTAAGGGAGCCTCTCACAAAATCTGGCCACCAGAGACAGTTTCTGCTTTTCAAACTCTAAAAATAGGCTCTTTCTTCTGCTCCAGTACTTTTTCACCAGACCTCTCTCAGCCATTCTACCTTAGATGCCTCCACTGTAGGAATTGGTGCCGTCCTTTCCCAAAAAGATTCCGCTGGGATGTTTCATTCCTGTGGGTTTTTTTTATAAAAAGTTCTCACCTGCCCGAAAAATATTATTATGGAGTTTGTGATAAGTAATTATTGGCAATGAAATCAGCACTTGAGGAATGGCTTTACCACTTAGAAGGCGCTGTGCACCCTATCACCGTATACACAGACCACGAGAATTTAGTCTACCTCCAGACAGTCCAGTATTTCAACCCACAACAGGAAAGGTTTTCTCTGTTCTTTACACATATCAACCTGATCCTAACCTATAGAGAGGGTTGCAAGAATCAAAGAGCTAATGCTCTTTCTCATTGTTTTGATGTCTCGAAACTCCAGACGTCTCTTGACCCAAAACCTATTCTGGATCCGTCAGTACTGTAGCTCTCACCAGTACCTCTTCTAAAACTTTTCCAGCAGGTCGTTCATTTTTAAACTGAAAATTCCACCCTAAGGTTCTTTGGGCTAATGGCTCAAAATTTGTGGAACATATGGCGTCAAGAAGATCCTCTCGTTGATCTCCAGGTATTATTGGTGGCCCACTCTACATCGGGATGTCCAACAATATGTCCAGGCTTGTACTACCTGTGCTCAATCTAAAATTCCAGGGCAATCTCCCTTGGGTCTTTTCCAGCCATTACCTGTCCCTGACAAGCCTTGGTCTAGCATCTCCATGGACTTCATAACTGATATTTCTGATAGTAAGGGGTTTAACACCGTTTGGGTTTTGGTTCACTGCTTTTCCAAAATGGCTCATTTTGTTCCACTGAAAAGATTACCCTTCGCTCTAACCCTGGCTACACTCTGTATAAGAGATCATTCATGGCTACCCCCAGGAGATCATTTCTGACTGAGGTCTTCAATTAATTTCTCAGTTTGGGGGGGGGGGGCTTTTTATGAGGAATTAAATCAAACTTTCCTTTGGCTATCATCCCCAAATGAATGCGCAGACAGAGAGAGTCAAGACTTTGAGCTCTTCTTGAGAATTTTCCCTACTGAGAATCAGGATGATTGGCGTGACTTACTTTCACAATTTTTCCACAACAACCATCTTCATGAATCTTCTGGCTCCACTCCCTTCATCATTGCCTTCTGCACCCTCTCCGGGTTACCTGTATTTTCTTCCCTTAAGAATCGTACTATTCCCACTGATATTCCTCGCATTTGGTCCCAAATTAAGGAAAATTTAGCAAAAATACTACAACAGAGCTGCTGACAAAAAGCAGCGACCAGTACTACAGATAGGAATCAGAGTTTGGTTATCCACCAAGAATTGAAGAATCTGGGTCCCTACCATAGCGCTATATAAATAGCTGATGATAACACTGACTTTTCGTTATATTGGTCCTTACCACATCTCACAACTTATCAATCATGTGACCTTCAAACTTGAATTGTCTCCATCCTTCAGAACCCACAACATATTCCATATCTCCTTGTCACTGGTACTGAATAAATTCTTTAAAGAGCTGTCCATCCCCGTCAAAAAGTTATTGGATTCCCGGATTTCCAAAGAAAGACTTCAATTTCTAATTGATTGGAAGGGCTACGGCCCAGAAGAAAGATTTTGGGTTGATGCTAAGGAGCTTTATGCTCCCCGTCTTCTGGCTGAATTCTAGAAAAAATTACTCAAAAAGTTACATTTTGTGTACTTTGGGGCATACAATCATGAGGGGGGGGCTACTATCAGACGCCGTCTGTGGTGCGTGGCCCGTTCCCCGCTGGCCTGTGTATAGAAAGCTTTGCTGGGCAACAGGGCACAATTTTCAAAAGCCTGAGACGTCACTGACCGCTGGGAAATTACCCATTCAGTACCCTATTTGAGGCTGACTCTGGCACTGATCCAGTTACAGTATATTTGATCACTTCCTGCCTGGTTCTGTTCCTGTTGTTCTTGCACTCTTGTACTCTCTTTTGATACCTCATTGCCGGATAGCTGGTTCCTGACCATTCTTCTGTTTAGTAATTCTGGTTCGACTCTGACTATCCTGACTATTCTTCTGCTCAATTCTTGTCCCGTTGGATTCTTGGCATTGACCTCGGCTACAAAGACCATTCTTCTGCTTCCTTTGGATCTCCTGGAACTGACTCTGCTTGTTCTAAATGCTCGTTACCCCAGCTATCTCGCTAGAGACAGGCTCTGAGGGTCGCGACCTGCACGTACCATGCAGCTAAGACCAAACCTCTGCTGAGGTTCCTGGGGAACTCTGAGGGTGTGCTAGACTCCACGACTCTTTGCCCACTAGCATCAACTAATTGCAGGAGTACATCCACCTTTCCAGTGTTATCCTGACACTTAGTTCCGGTGAGGTGAGGAAGAGTGCTGGAGGACTGTAGACATGGACACTGGGAACCTCTGCTTGGCGGTGCTGTCTGGTCTAACCTCTGTGTAAACAGCGTGTAGATGCAGTTAAAGCCCTTTTATATCCTGGCGTCATTGGTGCAGGGTGCGCCTTAGATCCATAGTAAGAGAAGTCTTACCAATTGCCAAACCATCCCTCTGTGCATGCTTGAGATAGCTTGCTGGCTTAGGCATGCGAACTGGAAGCCCGTAAAGTAGTAATAAAACAGAAAATATGCTTATTTTAATAACAAAGCATTTTTTTCCTGTGGGCACATTGGTTAACGCCATCCTGAGATTATCAACCAGAGGACTGTGGTGGTACTGGGTAAATAGACTTTTCTAGTGCTTTGTGAGGGGAAGTATCGCAGAAGACCCCTGACATTTTCACAGGATTTAGAGCTTATCACCCCTTCATAGATTACTGTGTCATCATCATCATCTATTTATTTATATAGCACCACTAATTCCGCAGCGCTGTACAGAGAACTCATTCACATCAGTCCCTGCCCCATTGCAGCTTACAATCTAAATCCCCTAACATACACACACACACACACACACAGACCGAGAGAGACTAAGGACAATTTAATAGCAGCCAATTAACCTACCAGTATGGTTTTTGGAGTGTGGGAGGAAACCGCAGCATCCGGAGGAAATCCACGCAAACACGAGGAGAACATACAAACTCCACACAGATAAGGCCATAGTCAGGAATTGAACTCATGACCCCAGTGCTGTGAGGCAGAAGTGCTAACCACTAAGCCACCATGCTGTGTGTCTTGTTTGTTGCCTGTTACCACATTGTGTGACCAACATTCAACGTTTCCCCCTCCAGAACGTTTTCACTGTTGTGATTGTCGACCTCCGGCTCTGTGCTGTGAAGTTGTGTCCCGATGCTGACAGGCGCTTTTGCTTCGAAGTTGTGTCACCAACAAAGTAAGTAAATGGCTTCCTAGTGCTGATCTTTGTTATATTGTTGTTGCCTTAGAATCTCTGGTGTCAAAGGTCATCTATGCTCCAGGCGTCTGTTACACATGTGATTTGTGTGTTACAGGTCATCTATGCTCCAGGCGTGTGTTACACATGTGATTTGTGTGTTACAGGTCATGTATGATCCAGGCAGAGTCAGAGCATGTATTAGATATGTGATTTGTGTGTTACAGGTCATGTATGATCCAAGCAGAGTCAGAGCATGTATTAGATATGTGATTTGTATGTTACAGGTTATGTATGATCCAGGCAGTGCCAGAGCATGTATTAGATATGTTATTTGTGTGTTACAGCTCATGTATGATCCAGGCAGAGTCAGAGCATGTATTAGATATGTGATTTGTGTGTTACAGGTCATGTATGATCCAGGCAGAGTCAGAGCATGTATTAGATATGTGATTTGTGTGTTACAGGTCATGTATGATCCAGGCAGAGTCAGAGCATGTATTAGATATGTGATTTGTGTGTTACAGGTCATGTATGCTCCAGGCAAAGTCAGAGCATGTATTAGATATGTGATTTGTGTGTTACAGGTCATGTATGATCCAGGCAGAGTCAGAGCATGTATTAGATATGTGATTAATGTGTTACAGGTAATGTATGATCCAGGCAGAGTCAGAGCATGTATTAGATATGTGATTCATGTGTTACAGGTCATGTATGATCCAGGCAGAGTCAGAGCATGTATTAGATATGTGATTTGTGTGTTACAGGTCATGTATGATCCAGGCAGAGTCAGAGCATGTATTAGATATGTGATTAATGTTTTACAGGTCATGTATGATCCAGGCAGAGTCATAGCATGTATTAGATATGTGATTAATGTGTTACAGGTCATGTATGATCCAGGCAGAGTCAGAGCACGTATTAGATATGTGATTTGTGTGTTACAGGTCATGTATGATCCAGGCAGAGTCAGAGCATGTATTAGATATGTGATTCATGTGTTACAGGTCATGTATGATCCAGGCAGAGTCAGAGCATGTATTAGATATGTGATTACTGTGTTACAGGTCATGTATGCTCCAGGCAGAGTCAGAGCATGTATTAGATATGTGATTAATGTGTTACAGGTCATGTATGATCCAGGCAGAGTCAGAGCATGTATTAGATATGTGATTAATGTGTTACAGGTCATGTATGATCCAGGCAGAGTCAGAGCATGTATTAGATATGTGATTAATGTGTTACAGGTCATGTATGATCCAGGCAGAGTCAGAGCATGTATTAGATATGTGATTTGTGTGTTACAGGTCATGTATGATCCAGGCATAGTCAGAGCATGTATTAGATATGTGATTCATGTGTTACAGGTCATGTATGATCCAGGCAGAGTCAGACCATGTATTAGATATGTGATTTGTGTGTTACAGGTCATGTATGATCAAGGCAGAGTCAAGGCATGTATTAGATATGTGATTAATGTGTTACAGGTCATGTATGATCCAGGCAGAGTCAGAGCATGTATTAGATATGTGATTCATGTGTTACAGGTCATGTATGCTCCAGGCAGAGTCAGAGCATGTATTAGATATGTGATTAATGTGTTACAGGTCATGTATGATCCAGGCAGAGTCAGAGCATGTATTAGATATGTGATTTGTGTGTTACAGGTCATGTATGATCCAGGCAGAGTCAGAGCATGTATTAGATATGTGATTCATGTGTTACAGGTCATGTGTGCTCCAGGCAGAGTCAGAGCATGTATTAGATATGTGATTTGTGTGTTACAGGTCATGTATGATCCAGGCAGAATCAGAGCATGTATTAGATATGTGATTAATGTGTTACAGGTCATGTATGATCCAGGCAGAGTCAGAGCATGTATTAGATATGTGATTCATGTGTTACAGGTTATGTATGATCCAGGCAGAGTCAGAGCATGTATTAGATATGTGATTCATGTGTTACAGGTCATGTATGATCCATGCAGAGTCAGAGCATGTATTAGATATGTGATTCATGTGTTACAGGTCATGTATGATCCAGGCAGAGTCAGAGCATGTATTAGATATGTGATTCATGTGTTACAGGTCATGTATGATCCAGGCAGAGTCAGAGCATGTATTAGATATGTGATTAATGTGTTACAGGTCATGTATGATCCAGGCAGAGTCAGAGCATGTATTAGATATGTGATTTGTGTGTTACAGGTCATGTATGATCCAGGCATAGTCAGAGCATGTATTAGATATGTGATTCATGTGTTACAGGTCATGTATGATCCAGGCAGAGTCAGACCATGTATTAGATATGTGATTTGTGTGTTACAGGTCATGTATGATCAAGGCAGAGTCAAGGCATGTATTAGATATGTGATTAATGTGTTACAGGTCATGTATGATCCAGGCAGAGTCAGAGCATGGATTAGATATGTGATTAATGTGTTACAGGTCATGTATGATCCAGGCAGAGTCAGAGCATGTTTTAAATATGTGATTCATGTGTTACAGATCATGTATGCTCCAGGCAGAGTCAGAGCATGTATTAGATATGTGATTTGTGTGTTACAGGTCATGTATGATCAAGGCAGAGTCAGAGCATGTATTAGATATGTGATTAATGTGTTACAGGTCATGTATGATCCAGGCAGAGTCAGAGCATGTATTAGATATGTGATTAATGTGTTACAGGTCATGTATGATCCAGGCAGAGTCAGAGCATGTATTAGATATGTGATTCATGTGTTACGGGTCATGTATGATCCAGGCAGAGTCAGAGCATGTATTAGATATGTGATTCATGTGTTACAGGTCATGTATGATCCAGGCAGAGTCAGAGCATGTATTAGATATGTGATTAATGTGTTACAGGTCATGTATGATCCAGGCAGAGTCAGAGCATGTATTAGATATGTGATTTGTGTGTTACAGGTCATGTATGATCCAGGCAGAGTCAGAGCATGTATTAGATATGTGATTAATGTGTTACAGGTCATGTATGATCCAGGCAGATCAGAGCATGTATTAGATATGTGATTTGTGTGTTACAGGTCATGTATAATCAAGGCAGAGTCAGAGCATGTATTAGATATGTGATTAATGTGTTACAGGTCATGTATGATCCAGGCAGAGTCAGAGCATGTATTAGATATGTGATTAATGTGTTACAGGTCATGTATGATCCAGGCAGAGTCAGAGCATGTTTTAAATATGTGATTCATGTGTTACAGATCATGTATGCTCCAGGCAGAGTCAGAGCATGTATTAGATATGTGATTTGTGTGTTACAGGTCATGTATGATCAAGGCAGAGTCAGAGCATGTATTAGATATGTAATTAATGTGTTACAGGTCATGTATGATCCAGGCAGAGTCAGAGCATGTATTAGATATGTGATTAATGTGTTACAGGTCATGTATGATCCAGGCAGAGTCAGAGCATGTATTAAATATGTGATTCATGTGTTACAGATCATGTATGCTCCAGGCAGAGTCAGAGCATGTATTAGATATGTGATTTGTGTGTTACAGGTCATGTATGATCCAGGCAGAGTCATAGCATGTATTAGATATGTGATTAATGTGTTACAGGTCATGTATGCTCCAGGCAGAGTCAGAGCATGTATTAGATATGTGATTAATGTGTTACAGGTCATGTATGATCCAGGCAGAGTCAGAGCATGTATTAGATATGTGATTTGTGTGTTACAGGTCATGTATGATCCAGGCAGAGTCAGAGCATGTATTAGATATGTGATTAATGTGTTACAGGTCATGTATGATCCAGGCAGAGTCAGAGCATGTATTAAATATGTGATTCATGTGTTACAGATCATGTATGATCCAGGCAGAGTCAGAGCATGTATTAGATATGTGATTAATGTTTTACAGGTCATGTATGATCCAGGCAGAGTCAGAGCATGTATTAGATATGTGATTTGTGTGTTACAGGTCATGTATGATCCAGGCAGAGTCAGAGGATGTATTAGATATGTGATTAATGTGTTACAGGTCATGTATGATCCATGCAGAGTCAGAGCATGTATTAGATATGTGATTCATGTGTTACAGGTCATGTATGATCCAGGCAGAGTCAGAGCATGTATTAGATATGTGATTCATGTGTTACAAGTCATGTATGATCCATGCAGAGTCAGAGCATGTATTAGATATGTGATTAATGTGTTACAGGTCATGTATGATCCATGCAGAGTCAGAGCATGTATTAGATATGTGATTAATGTGTTACAGGTCATGTATGATCCAGGAAGAGTCAGAGCATGTATTAGATATGTGATTAATGTGTTACAGGTCATGTATGATCCAGGCAGAGTCAGAGCATGTATTAGATATGTGATTAATGTGTTACAGGTCATGTATGATCCAGGCAGAGTCAGAGCATGTATTAAATATGTGATTCATGTGTTACAGATAATGTATGCTCCAGGCAGAGTCAGAGCATGTATTAGATATGTGATTTGTGTGTTACAGGTCATGTATGATCCAGGCAGAGTCAGAGCATGTATTAGATATGTGATTTGTGTGTTACAGGACATGTATGATCCAGGCAGAGTCAGAGCATGTATTAGATATGTGATTTGTGTGTTACAGGTCATGTATAATCCAGGCAGAGTCAGAGCATGTATTAGATATGTGATTAATGTTTTACAGGTCATGTATGATCCAGGCAGAGTCATAGCATGTATTAGATATGTGATTAATGTGTTACAGGTCATGTATGCTCCAGGCAGAGTCAGAGCATGTATTAGATATGTGATTAATGTGTTACAGGTCATGTATGATCCAGGCAGAGAGCATGTATTAGATATGTGATTTGTGTGTTACAGGTCATGTATGATCCAGGCAGAGTCAGAGCATGTATTAGATATGTGATTCATGTGTTACAGGTCATGTATGATCTGGGCAGAGTCAGAGCATGTATTAGATATGTGATTCATGTGTTACAGGTCATGTATGCTCCAGGCAGAGTCAGAGCATGTATTAGATATGTGATTAATGTGTTACAGGTCATGTATGATCCAGGCAGAGTCAGAGCATGTATTAGATATGTGATTTGTGTGTTACAGGTCATGTATGATCCAGGCAGAGTCAGAGCATGTATTAGATATGTGATTCATGTGTTACAGGTCATGTATGATCCAGGCAGAGTCAGAGCATGTATTAGATATGTGATTCATGTGTTACAGGTCATGTATGATCCAGGCAGATTAAGAGCATGTATTAGATATGTGATTCATGTGTTACAGGTCATGTATGATCCAGGCAGAGTCAGAGCATGTATTAGATATGTGATTAATGTGTTACAGGTCATGTATGATCCAGGCAGAGTCAGAGCATGTATTAAATATGTGATTCATGTGTTACAGATCATGTATGCTCCAGGCAGAGTCAGAGCATGTATTAGATATGTGATTTGTGTGTTACAGGTCATGTATGATCCAGGCAGAGTCAGAGCATGTATTAGATATGTGATTTGTGTGTTACAGGGCATGTATGATCCAGGCAGAGTCAGAGCATGTATTAGATATGTGATTTGTGTGTTACAGGTCATGTATAATCCAGGCAGAGTCAGAGCATGTATTAGATATGTGATTAATGTTTTACAGGTCATGTATGATCCAGGCAGAGTCATAGCATGTATTAGATATGTGATTAATGTGTTACAGGTCATGTATGCTCCAGGCAGAGTCAGAGCATGTATTAGATATGTGATTAATGTGTTACAGGTCATGTATGATCCAGGCAGAGAGCATGTATTAGATATGTGATTTGTGTGTTACAGGTCATATATGATCCAGGCAGAGTCAGAGCATGTATTAGATATGTGATTCATGTGTTACAGGTCATGTATGATCTGGGCAGAGTCAGAGCATGTATTAGATATGTGATTCATGTGTTACAGGTCATGTATGCTCCAGGCAGAGTCAGAGCATGTATTAGATATGTGATTAATGTGTTACAGGTCATGTATGATCCAGGCAGAGTCAGAGCATGTATTAGATATGTGATTTGTGTGTTACAGGTCATGTATGATCCAGGCAGAGTCAGAGCATGTATTAGATATGTGATTCATGTGTTACAGGTCATGTATGATCCAGGCAGAGTCAGAGCATGTATTAGATATGTGATTCATGTGTTACAGGTCATGTATGATCCAGGCAGATTAAGAGCATGTATTAGATATGTGATTCATGTGTTACAGGTCATGTATGATCCAGGCAGAGTCAGAGCATGTATTAGATATGTGATTCATGTGTTACAGGTCATGTATGATCCAGGCAGAGTCAGAGCATGTATTAGATATGTGATTCATGTGTTACAGGTCATGTATGATCCAGGCAGAGTCAGAGCATGTATTAGATATGTGATTAATGTGTTACAGGTCATGTATGCTCCAGGCAGCGTCAGAGCATGTATTAGATATGTGATTAATGTGTTACAGATCATGTATGATCCAGGCAGAGTCAGAGCATGTATTAGATATGTGATTTGTGTGTTACAGGTCATGTATGATCCAGGCAGAGTCAGAGGATGTATTAGATATGTGATTAATGTGTTACAGGTCATGTATGATACAGGCAGAGTCAGAGCATGTATTAGATATGTGATTAATGTGTTACAGGTCATGTATGATCCAGGCAGAGTCAGAGCATGTATTAGATATGTGATTAATGTGTTACAAGTCATGTATGATCCAGGCAGAGTCAGAGCATGTATTCGATATGTGATTAATGTGTTACAGGTCATGTATGATCCAGGCAGAGTCAGAGCATGTATTAGATATGTGATTAATGTGTTACAGGTCATGTATGATCCAGGCAGAGTCAGAGCATGTATTAGATATGTGATTCATGTGTTACAGGTCATGTATGCTCCAGGCAGAGTCAGAGCATGTATTAGATATGTGATTAATGTGTTACAGGTCATGTATGATCCAGGCAGAGTCAGAGCATGTTTTAGATATGTGATTTGTGTGTTACAGGTCATGTATGATCCAGGCAGAGTCAGAGCATGTATTAGATATGTGATTCATGTGTTACAGGTCATGTATGATCCAGGCAGAGTCAGAGCATGTATTCGATATGTGATTCATGTGTTACAGGTCATGTATGATCCAGGCAGAGTCAGAGCATGTATTAGATATGTGATTCATGTGTTACAGGTCATGTATGATCCAGTCAGAGTCAGAGCATGTATTAGATATGTGATTTGTGTGTTACAGGTCATGTATGATCCAGGCAGAGTCAGAGCATGTATTAGATATGTGATTCATGTGTTACAGGTCATGTATGATCCAGGCAGAGTCAGAGCATGTATTAGATATGTGATTTGTGTGTTACAGGTTATGTATGATCCAGGCAGAGTCAGAGCATGTATTAGATATGTGATTTGTGTGTTACAGGTCATGTATGATCCAGGCAGAGTCAGAGCATGTATTAGATATGTGATTTGTGTGTTACAGGTTATGTATGATCCAGGCAGAGTCAGAGCATGTATTAGATATGTGATTTGTGTATTACAGGTCATGTATGCTCCAGGCAGAGTCAGAGCATGTATTCGATATGTGATTTGTGTGTTACAGGTTATGTATGATCCAGGCAGAGTCAGAGCATGTATTAGATATGTGATTTGAGTGTTACAGGTCATGTATGATCCAGGCAGAGTCAGAGCATGTATTAGATATGTGATTCATGTGTTACAGGTCATGTATGCTCCAGGCAGCGTCAGAGCATGTATTAGATATGTGATTAATGTGTTACAGATCATGTATGATCCAGGCAGAGTCAGAGCATGTATTAGATATGTGATTTGTGTGTTACAGGTCATGTATGATCCAGGCAGAGTCAGAGGATGTATTAGATATGTGATTAATGTGTTACAGGTCATGTATGATCCAGGCAGAGTCAGAGCATGTATTAGATATGTGATTAATGTGTTACAGGTCATGTATGATCCAGGCAGAGTCAGAGCATGTATTAGATATGTGATTAATGTGTTACAAGTCATGTATGATCCAGGCAGAGTCAGAGCATGTATTAGATATGTGATTAATGTGTTACAGGTCATGTATGATCCAGGCAGAGTCAGAGCATGTATTAGATATGTGATTAATGTGTTACAGGTCATGTATGATCCAGGCAGAGTCAGAGCATGTATTAGATATGTGATCAATGTGTTACAGGTCATGTATGATCCAGGCAGAGTCAGAGCATGTATTAGATATGTGATTCATGTGTTACAGGTCATGTATGCTCCAGGCAGAGTCAGAGCATGTATTAGATATGTGATTAATGTGTTACAGGTCATGTATGATCAAGGCAGAGTCAGAGCATGTTTTAGATATGTGATTTGTGTGTTACAGGTCATGTATGATCCAGGCAGAGTCAGAGCATGTATTAGATATGTGATTCATGTGTTACAGGTCATGTATGATCCAGGCAGAGTCAGAGCATGTATTCGATATGTGATTCATGTGTTACAGGTCATGTATGATCCAGGCAGAGTCAGAGCATGTATTAGATATGTGATTCATGTGTTACAGGTCATGTATGATCCAGGCAGAGTCAGAGCATGTATTAGATATGTGATTTGTGTGTTACAGGTCATGTATGATCCAGGCAGAGTCAGAGCATGTATTAGATATGTGATTCATGTGTTACAGGTCATGTATGATCCAGGCAGAGTCAGAGCATGTATTAGATATGTGATTCATGTGTTACAGCTCATGTATGATCCAGGCAGAGTCAGAGCATGTATTAGATATGTGATTCATGTGTTACAGGTCATGTATGATCCAGGCAGAGTCAGAGCATGTATTAGATATGTGATTCATGTGTTACAGGTCATGTATGCTCCAGGCAGAGTCAGAGCATGTATTAGATATGTGATTTGTGTGTTACAGGTCATGTATGATCCAGGCAGAGTCAGAGCATGTATTAGATATGTGATTTGTGTGTTACAGGTTATGTATGATCCAGGCAGAGTCAGAGCATGTATTAGATATGTGATTTGTGTGTTACAGGTCATGTATGATCCAGGCAGAGTCAGAGCATGTATTAGATATGTGATTTGTGTGTTACAGGTTATGTATGATCCAGGCAGAGTCAGAGCATGTATTAGATATGTGATTTGTGTATTACAGGTCATGTATGCTCCAGGCAGAGTCAGAGCATGTATTAGATATGTGATTTGTGTGTTACAGGTTATGTATGATCCAGGCAGAGTCAGAGCATGTATTAGATATGTGATTCATGTGTTACAGGTCATGTATGATCCAGGCAGAGTCAGAGCATGTATTAGATATGTGATTCATGTGTTACAGGTCATGTATGCTCCAGGCAGAGTCAGAGCATGTATTAGATATGTGATTTGTGTGTTACAGGTCATGTATGATCCAGGCAGAGTCAGAGCATGTATTAGATATGTGATTTGTGTGTTACAGGTCATGTATGATCCAGGCAGATTCAGAGCATGTATTAGATATGTGATCTGTGTGTTACAGGTCATGTATGCTCCAGGCAGAGTCAGAGCATGTATTAGATATGTGATTCATGTGTTACAGGTCATGTATGATCCAGGCAGAGTCAGAGCATGTATTAGATATGTGTTTCATGTGTTACAGGTCATGTATGATCCAGGCAGAGTCAGAGCATGTATTAGATATGTGATTCATGTGTTACAGGTCATGTATGATCCAGGCAGAGTCAGAGCATGTATTAGATATGTGATTTGTGTGTTACAGGTCATGTATGATCCAGGTAGAGTCAGAGCATGTATTAGATATGTGATTAATGTGTTACAGATCATGTATGCTCCAGGCAGAGTCAGAGCATGTATTAGATATGTGATTTGTGTGTTACAGGTCATGTATGATCCAGGCAGAGTCAGAGCATGTATTAGATATGTGATTTGTGTGTTACAGGTCATGTATGATCCAGGCAGAGTCAGAGCATGTATTAGATATGTGATTCATGTGTTACAGGTCATGTATGATCCAGGCAGAGTCAGAGCATGTATTAGATATGTGATTCATGTGTTACAGGTCATGTATGATCCAGGCAGAGTCAGAGCATGTATTAGATATGTGATTCATGTGTTACAGGTCATGTATGCTCCAGGCAGAGTCAGAGCATGTATTAGATATGTGATTTGTGTGTTACAGGTTATGTATGATCCAGGCAGAGTCAGAGCATGTATTAGATATGTGATTTGTGTGTTACAGGTCATGTATGATCCAGGCAGAGTCAGAGCATGTATTAGATATGTGATTTGTGTGTTACAGGGCATGTATGATCCAGGCAGAGTCAGAGCATGTATTAGATATGTGATTTGTGTGTTACAGGTCATGTATAATCCAGGCAGAGTCAGAGCATGTATTAGATATGTGATTAATGTTTTACAGGTCATGTATGATCCAGGCAGAGTCATAGCATGTATTAGATATGTGATTAATGTGTTACAGGTCATGTATGCTCCAGGCAGAGTCAGAGCATGTATTAGATATGTGATTAATGTGTTACAGGTCATGTATGATCCAGGCAGAGAGCATGTATTAGATATGTGATTTGTGTGTTACAGGTCATGTATGATCCAGGCAGAGTCAGAGCATGTATTAGATATGTGATTCATGTGTTACAGCTCATGTATGATCCAGGCAGAGTCAGAGCATGTATTAGATATGTGATTCATGTGTTACAGGTCATGTATGATCCAGGCAGAGTCAGAGCATGTATTAGATATGTGATTCATGTGTTACAGGTCATGTATGCTCCAGGCAGAGTCAGAGCATGTATTAGATATGTGATTTGTGTGTTACAGGTCATGTATGATCCAGGCAGAGTCAGAGCATGTATTAGATATGTGATTTGTGTGTTACAGGTTATGTATGATCCAGGCAGAGTCAGAGCATGTATTAGATATGTGATTTGTGTGTTACAGGTCATGTATGATCCAGGCAGAGTCAGAGCATGTATTAGATATGTGATTTGTGTGTTACAGGTTATGTATGATCCAGGCAGAGTCAGAGCATGTATTAGATATGTGATTTGTGTATTACAGGTCATGTATGCTCCAGGCAGAGTCAGAGCATGTATTAGATATGTGATTTGTGTGTTACAGGTTATGTATGATCCAGGCAGAGTCAGAGCATGTATTAGATATGTGATTCATGTGTTACAGGTCATGTATGATCCAGGCAGAGTCAGAGCATATATTAGATATGTGATTCATGTGTTACAGGTCATGTATGCTCCAGGCAGAGTCAGAGCATGTATTAGATATGTGATTTGTGTGTTACAGGTCATGTATGATCCAGGCAGAGTCAGAGCATGTATTAGATATGTGATTTGTGTGTTACAGGTCATGTATGATCCAGGCAGATTCAGAGCATGTATTAGATATGTGATCTGTGTGTTACAGGTCATGTATGCTCCAGGCAGAGTCAGAGCATGTATTAGATATGTGATTCATGTGTTACAGGTCATGTATGATCCAGGCAGAGTCAGAGCATGTATTAGATATGTGTTTCATGTGTTACAGGTCATGTATGATCCAGGCAGAGTCAGAGCATGTATTAGATATGTGATTCATGTGTTACAGGTCATGTATGATCCAGGCAGAGTCAGAGCATGTATTAGATATGTGATTTGTGTGTTACAGGTCATGTATGATCCAGGTAGAGTCAGAGCATGTATTAGATATGTGATTAATGTGTTACAGATCATGTATGCTCCAGGCAGAGTCAGAGCATGTATTAGATATGTGATTTGTGTGTTACAGGTCATGTATGATCCAGGCAGAGTCAGAGCATGTATTAGATATGTGATTTGTGTGTTACAGGTCATGTATGATCCAGGCAGAGTCAGAGCATGTATTAGATATGTGATTCATGTGTTACAGGTCATGTATGATCCAGGCAGAGTCAGAGCATGTATTAGATATGTGATTCATGTGTTACAGGTCATGTATGATCCAGGCAGAGTCAGAGCATGTATTAGATATGTGATTCATGTGTTACAGGTCATGTATGCTCCAGGCAGAGTCAGAGCATGTATTAGATATGTGATTTGTGTGTTACAGGTTATGTATGATCCAGGCAGAGTCAGAGCATGTATTAGATATGTGATTTGTGTGTTACAGGTCATGTATGATCCAGGCAGAGTCAGAGCATGTATTAGATATGTGATTTGTGTGTTACAGGGCATGTATGATCCAGGCAGAGTCAGAGCATGTATTAGATATGTGATTTGTGTGTTACAGGTCATGTATAATCCAGGCAGAGTCAGAGCATGTATTAGATATGTGATTAATGTTTTACAGGTCATGTATGATCCAGGCAGAGTCATAGCATGTATTAGATATGTGATTAATGTGTTACAGGTCATGTATGCTCCAGGCAGAGTCAGAGCATGTATTAGATATGTGATTAATGTGTTACAGGTCATGTATGATCCAGGCAGAGAGCATGTATTAGATATGTGATTTGTGTGTTACAGGTCATGTATGATCCAGGCAGAGTCAGAGCATGTATTAGATATGTGATTCATGTGTTACAGGTCATGTATGATCTGGGCAGAGTCAGAGCATGTATTAGATATGTGATTCATGTGTTACAGGTCATGTATGCTCCAGGCAGAGTCAGAGCATGTATTAGATATGTGATTAATGTGTTACAGGTCATGTATGATCCAGGCAGAGTCAGAGCATGTATTAGATATGTGATTTGTGTGTTACAGGTCATGTATGATCCAGGCAGAGTCAGAGCATGTATTAGATATGTGATTCATGTGTTACAGGTCATGTATGATCCAGGCAGAGTCAGAGCATGTATTAGATATGTGATTCATGTGTTACAGGTCATGTATGATCCAGGCAGATTAAGAGCATGTATTAGATATGTGATTCATGTGTTACAGGTCATGTATGATCCAGGCAGAGTCAGAGCATGTATTAGATATGTGATTCATGTGTTACAGGTCATGTATGATCCAGGCAGAGTCAGAGCATGTATTAGATATGTGATTCATGTGTTACAGGTCATGTATGATCCAGGCAGAGTCAGAGCATGTATTAGATATGTGATTAATGTGTTACAGGTCATGTATGCTCCAGGCAGCGTCAGAGCATGTATTAGATATGTGATTAATGTGTTACAGATCATGTATGATCCAGGCAGAGTCAGAGCATGTATTAGATATGTGATTTGTGTGTTACAGGTCATGTATGATCCAGGCAGAGTCAGAGGATGTATTAGATATGTGATTAATGTGTTACAGGTCATGTATGATACAGGCAGAGTCAGAGCATGTATTAGATATGTGATTAATGTGTTACAGGTCATGTATGATCCAGGCAGAGTCAGAGCATGTATTAGATATGTGATTAATGTGTTACAAGTCATGTATGATCCAGGCAGAGTCAGAGCATGTATTAGATATGTGATTAATGTGTTACAGGTCATGTATGATCCAGGCAGAGTCAGAGCATGTATTAGATATGTGATTAATGTGTTACAGGTCATGTATGATCCAGGCAGAGTCAGAGCATGTATTAGATATGTGATTCATGTGTTACAGGTCATGTATGCTCCAGGCAGAGTCAGAGCATGTATTAGATATGTGATTAATGTGTTACAGGTCATGTATGATCCAGGCAGAGTCAGAGCATGTTTTAGATATGTGATTTGTGTGTTACAGGTCATGTATGATCCAGGCAGAGTCAGAGGATGTATTAGATATGTGATTAATGTGTTACAGGTCATGTATGATCCAGGCAGAGTCAGAGCATGTATTAGATATGTGATTAATGTGTTACAGGTCATGTATGATCCAGGCAGAGTCAGAGCATGTATTAGATATGTGATTAATGTGTTACAAGTCATGTATGATCCAGGCAGAGTCAGAGCATGTATTAGATATGTGATTAATGTGTTACAGGTCATGTATGATCCAGGCAGATTCAGAGCATGTATTAGATATGTGATTAATGTGTTACAGGTCATGTATGATCCAGGCAGAGTCAGAGCATGTATTAGATATGTGATCAATGTGTTACAGGTCATGTATGATCCAGGCAGAGTCAGAGCATGTATTAGATATGTGATTCATGTGTTACAGGTCATGTATGCTCCAGGCAGAGTCAGAGCATGTATTAGATATGTGATTAATGTGTTACAGGTCATGTATGATCAAGGCAGAGTCAGAGCATGTATTAGATATGTGATTCATGTGTTACAGGTCATGTATGATCCAGGCAGAGTCAGAGCATGTATTCGATATGTGATTCATGTGTTACAGGTCATGTATGATCCAGGCAGAGTCAGAGCATGTATTAGATATGTGATTCATGTGTTACAGGTCATGTATGATCCAGGCAGAGTCAGAGCATGTATTAGATATGTGATTTGTGTGTTACAGGTCATGTATGATCCAGGCAGAGTCAGAGCATGTATTAGATATGTGATTTGTGTGTTACAGGTCATGTATGATCCAGGCAGAGTCAGAGCATGTATTAGATATGTGATTCATGTGTTACAGGTCATGTATGATCCAGGCAGAGTCAGAGCATGTATTAGATATGTGATTCATGTGTTACAGGTCATGTATGATCCAGGCAGAGTCAGAGCATGTATTAGATATGTGATTCATGTGTTACAGGTCATGTATGCTCCAGGCAGAGTCAGAGCATGTATTAGATATGTGATTTGTGTGTTACAGGTTATGTATGATCCAGGCAGAGTCAGAGCATGTATTAGATATGTGATTTGTGTGTTACAGGTCATGTACGATCCAGGCAGAGTCAGAGCATGTATTAGATATGTGATTTGTGTATTACAGGTCATGTATGCCCCAGGCAGAGTCAGAGCATGTATTAGATATGTGATTTGTGTGTTACAGGTTATGTATGATCCAGGCAGAGTCAGAGCATGTATTAGATATGTGATTTGTGTGTTACAGGTCATGTATGATCCAGGCAGAGTCAGAGCATGTATTAGATATGTGATTCATGTGTTACAGGTCATGTATGCTCCAGGCAGAGTCAGAGCATTTATTAGATATGTGATTTGTGTGTTACAGGTCATGTATGATCCAGGCAGAGTCATAGCATGTATTAGATATGTGATTTGTGTGTTACAGGTCATGTATGATCCAGGCAGAGTCAGAGCATGTATTAGATATGTGATTTGTGTGTTACAGGTCATGTATGATCCAGGCAGAGTCAGAGCATGTATTAGATATGTGATTTGTGTGTTACAGGTCATGTATGATCCAGGCAGAGTCATAGCATGTATTAGATATGTGATTAATGTGTTACAGGTCATGTATGATCCAGGCAGAGTCAGAGCATGTATTAGATATGTGATTAATGTGTTACAGGTCATGTATGATCCAGGCAGAGTCATAGCATGTATTAGATATGTGATTAATGTGTTACAGGTCATGTATGATCCAGGCAGAGTCAGAGCATGTATTAGATATGTGATTACTGTGTTACAGGTCATGTATGCTCCAGGCAGAGTCAGAACGTGTCTTAGAGCTGTGGGTCAGTGCTGTACAGAGAAGTATTACCT
This sequence comes from Mixophyes fleayi, assembly GCF_038048845.1. NCBI lineage: Eukaryota > Metazoa > Chordata > Amphibia > Anura > Limnodynastidae > Mixophyes > Mixophyes fleayi. Next base: position 608,682 of record NC_134405.1, on the reverse strand, counting down.
CAGCCTACAGTGAGAATAAAAGAGACAGCGGCAGTCTTGTAAGTAACAGACAACACAATTGTGACGTAATCTATACATTAAATGGGATTAATTTAGGAGAATCTATAATGGAAAAGGATTTGGGAGTGCTCGTAGACAGTAGACTCAGCAATAGTGCTCAATGTCAAGCAGCAGCTGCAAGGGCAAACAAAGTATTGGCATGCATAAAAAGGGGCATAGATGCAAGGGAAGACAGTGTAATTTTGCCACTGTATAAATCGTTGGTAAGACCTCATCTTGAATATGCAGTACAGTTCTGGGCACCACTCTGTAAAAAAGATAATTTGGAACTAGAAAGGGTTCAGAGAAGGGCGACAAAATTGATAAAGGGTATGGAGTCATTAAGTTATGAGGAAAGGTTAGCCAGTTTAGGCATGTTTACTTTAGAAAAGAGGCGTCTAAGGGGAGATATGATTACTATGTACAAATACATTAGGGGTCAATACGGAGAGCTTTCATGGGAACTTTTTACCCCAAGGACCATACACAGGACACGTGGTCATCCCCTAAGGTTAGAGGAGAGGAAATTTCACAACCAGCAAAGGAAGGGGTTCTTTACAGTAAGGGCAGTCAAGATATGGAATTCATTGCCAGGGAAGGTTGTGATGGCAGATTCAATAGATATGTTTAAGAAAGGGTTAGACACATTTTTAGCAGAAAAGTGTATCCAAGGATACGACCGTTAATTAAAATTTTCACAATTTAAACACATTGGCAGTTGGTTACTCTGGATCAATTTCAAATATAAGTGCAGGATCGCAGGAGATCCAAAATAGGTTGAACTTGATGGACTGTTGTCTTTTTTTCAACCTCAACTATGTTACTATGACGGCAGCTGAGACTACAGAACAGAACCCATATTATTTCTTCCCCTCCAGCGATTGCCCCGATCAGAGGCACCAGCACAGGGAGCAGCTCTCAGTGCTCAGGACACCGTGCTGAGGGTCCCGGGGAACGCAGCCTGCTGTGACTGCCGTGCAGCTGAACCAGAGTGGGCGAGTATAAACCTGGGAGTGACCCTCTGCATCGAGTGTAGTGGGATTCACAGGTGAGTACATGTCTCATACACAATGTCCACACATTGCCCAGAAACAAACCACAAGTGGAATCCGCTTACTGACACACAACATCCACATACTACACAGAACCAGACCACACGTGGTATCCGCTTACTGACACACAACATCCACATACTACCTAGAACCAGACCACACGTGGTATCTGCTTACTGACACACAACATCCACATACTACCTAGAACCAGACCACACGTGGTATCCGCATATTGACACACAATGTCCACATACTACCCAGAACCAGATCACACGTGGTATCCGCATACTGACACACAATGTCCACATACTACCCAGAACCAGATCACACATGGTATCCACTTACTGACACACACTGCCAGAACCAGACCACACGTGGTATCTGCTTACTGACACACAATGTCCACATACTACCCAGAACCAGCCCACACGTGGTATCCGCTTACTGACACACAATGTCCATACACTACCCAGAACCATACCACACGTGGTATCTGCTTACTGACACATTATGTCCATACACTGCCAGAACCAGACCACACTTGGTATCCGCTTACTGACACACAATGTCCACACTGCCAGAACCAAACCACACTTGGTATCCACTTACTGACACACACACACTGCCAGAACCAGACCACACGTGGTATCCGCTTACTGACACACAATGTCCATACACTGCCAGAACCAGACCACACTTGGTATCTGCTTACTGACACACAATGTCCATACACTACCCAGAACCAGATCACACGTGGTATCTGCTTACTGACACACAATGTCCATACACTGCCAGAACCAGACCACACTTGGTATCTGCTTACTGACACACAATGTCCATACACTGCCAGAACCAGCCCACACTTGGTATCTGCTTACTGACACACAATGTCCATACACTGCCAGAACCAGACCACACTTGGTATCCACTTACTGACACACAATGTCCATACACTGCCAGAACCAGACCACACTTGGTATCTGCTTACTGACACACAATGTCCATACACTACCCAGAACCAGACCCCACGTGGTATCTGCTTACTGACACACAATGTCCACATACTGCCCAGAACCAGACCACACATGGTATCTGCTTACTGACACACAATGTCCATACACTACCCAGAACTATACCACACGTGGTATCTGCTTACTGACACACAATGTCCATACACTGTCAGAACCAGACCACACTTGGTATCTGCTTACTGACACACAATGTCCATACACTGCCAGAACCAGCCCACACTTGGTATCTGCTTACTGACACACAATGTCCATACACTGCCAGAACCAGACCACACTTGGTATCTGCTTACTGACACACAATGTCCATACACTGCCAGAACCAGACCACACTTGGTATCTGCTTACTGACACACAATGTCCATACACTACCCAGAACCAGACCCCATGTGGTATCTGCTTACTGACACACAATGTCCACATACTGCCCAGAACCAGACCACACATGGTATCTGCTTACTGACACACAATGTCCATACACTACCCAGAACCATACCACACGTGGTATCTGCTTACTGACACACTATGTCCATACACTGCCAGAACCAGACCACACGTGGTATCTGCTTACTGACACACAATGTCCACATACTACCCAGAACCAGACCACACATGGTATCCGCATACTGACACACAATGTCCACACTGCCAGAACCAGACCACACGTGGTATCTGCTTACTGACACACATTGTCCATACACTGCCAGAACCAGACCACACGTGGTATCTACTTACTGACACACATTGTCCATACACTACCCAGAACCAGACCACACGTGGTATCTGCTTACTGACACACAATGTCCACATACTGCCCAGAACCAGACCACACGTGGTATCTGCTTACCGACAAACTGGGTCTGATTAATTAAGGAACATCAAATCTGATACTTACCGGATTTTGTGTTTAATTGCACTGCGTATGCTCAGAAACTAACTATACGCCAGAGAACACAATAGTATGCCATTCATCTTCGAGTGTAAAGGAGAATTAGGAGAGTCTATGGTTTCATTGGCAGAACGGGGCGAGGACTAGGTGTATACACGTAGTCAATGTACAGGAAGGGTGTGCCAAGTTCGAGTGCTTGCAGTAGCGTCCGATTCACGGTTTGCTCGTTTTCTGTCTTATCACTTGCACCAGGTCTGGTGTCAGTGCTGATCATTGGTGATGATGGCTGAGAATGCACACTCCATCACTAGACCATGTGCTTAGTCAGGAGCTACTGTAAAAATGCATTTTATATTCAGTAGACATTCATTATATCCTAATTAATATATGTTGTGGGGGGGTGTAAACACTTTTTTTTAAATGTTTTTTCATTATTTTATTAACAGGTGACTGTTAATCACTGAATACATTTGTTTTTCTGAGCATTCTTTTGGGACATTATATTCCACATTATGTATTGTACGTATCCTGCAGGGCAGAATGTACCTACACCTGTATTCAACGAGATGTATTTTCTGATCCGCTCCTTCTTGAATACGGTCGTGCGTATGCACATTACGCTCTTCATGAATCAGGCCAGAATCCTACCTGTTCACCCTTACATTACAATCTACCACTAGGGCTGTGATTTTCATTTTCTTTTATGACATTAGGCTCAGATAATAACTGGAATGTGCCACACTAGAATTGAATTAAATTCAACGCAAAGCCCCATCACTTACTTATTCATCTAGGTCAGCGTTTCCCAAACCCCGTTCTCAGGACCCCTCACAGTGCAGGTTTTCCAGCTGATAAAGGAAATAATTAGTGTCAGTCAGTAATGAATACACCTGTGCTCCAGTAGAGATCTGGAAAACATGCACTGCTAGGGGTCCATGGGGACTGGGTTTGGGATCTAGGTGATGTCACATTCTCTCATGCATGTAAACTCCTCATCTTCTCTTCCCTATGCAGAAGCCTGGGTGTCCATTTCTCCAAGGTCCGTTCGCTCACCCTAGATTCCTGGGAACCAGAACTTGTGAAGGTGATGTCTGGTTTGGGGGTGAGGGGCTGTTATTTTGGGTAGTGTCTGGTTTTAGAGTGGAAACGTGTTTGTCATGGGAATCTTGGCTGCCTTGATAACACTTGTTGTTTATTATGTGACTATAGAAGTGGGGAGATTTACAATTAATGGAAGTTTACATAAATCTATACACCTTACTCATTTTTCCTATGTTAGCATGTTATTATATTCCTCCCAGGCTAGTGACTTTGTGAGGTCTCTAGACAGTTCTATATGCAGACAATATAAACCTCAACTGTAACAGCTCTTCCCCAGCGACAGTGCAAAGCTGGGTACACACTATAGGTGTTTTCACCCTATTATCCTGCCAATCACATGATAAACGACTGTTGGGGCCCATATTCCATTAGTGTGTACGCTCCCACCATCATGTTTTATCGTCCCAAAGCACATCGTATCGTTTGATGTTATAAACTACACTAAAAATCACCATCATCGAGAGTATCCACTCATGACCAGCAGTGTAGGCAGATCTCCATAGAGTGTAGGGTCATGATCTTTTCAGCAGATAGATATGACAGAAGAGCACATATGTGAAGGTAAATCGTGTAAGTGTGTATGTATGAATCAGTATGCTCATCGGGACATTCAATCGTTGGTAACATTGTAACAGATGTCGCAACGGGGAGAAATTTTCTGTAGGGTGTACCCAGCTCAATTCCCGGCTCTTGTGAGATATTCCGGCTCCGCCACCTTTTCTGTTGAGTTCTAATTGGATTACTGCCCAGAGATCCACTTGTAGCTCTCGACACAAGACAGAAGTACTTTCATCTCAAACATCTCCACAGCAGGAGAACTGATCCCTGTTCAGACACCGAGGGATGGGGGAATAAAGGACCCAGGACATAACATTCAATACATACATAACTGTAAATGTTGTGGGGGCTTAAAATTAAAATGAGGTCACATTTTCCATGTTTCCTTGTGTAAAGTATTCCTGGATCCCTATAATTCCAGGGGCTCACTGGAGATTTCTGTAGTAACATAAATGGCCAGGTCCATCCTTGTGAGCTGGTGATGATTTTTACGTCAATGAGGTGAAGTCACTGACATGTGTCTGTGAATGTGCACCTATTGGGACTGGGAGGAGAAGGCACTTATGGGAGTCCTTTCCTAAGGTGGATCTATGGGGGTCTTTTCATCCGGTGGAGGCATCTGAGGGGGTCCATTTATGATGTGGAGATATACCCCCATATCTACCTTCACCTTTTATAAGGTGGATATGGGGGTATATTTATTAGGTGGAGGCGTGTGCGGTTAACATTGCTGTCATTTGTTTCCAGCTAATGTGTGAACTTGGAAACAACACCATTAATGGGATCTATGAGGCTCGGATTGAAGAAATGAACATAAAGAAACCGACATCCTCCAGCACACGGTGATGTCCCTAATCCTATGACTTTAGCACTGATACGATGACATCATTTAGCTTTCAGCACAGTACATTAATAGAGTCAGCGCTAATCAGAGACATTATATATCATGACATCACAGATATATGTCAACCTTTCCATAGCATTAAGGAGTGTTGGATGATCTGTTATCTAGCGGGGTGTAATAATGTTTACTCTGTACTACTACCAACCAGCTCTCTGTTCCTTAGTAGCTGTAGTGTAATATAGGTGCGCATGGGACTTGTTCCCATGCTCCTAGCTCTGTAATGTCAGATATTTTGTATTGGGAGATATTACTGATTTTCTGCACTCACATGCTTCTATGCTTTAAATGTGATAAAAATGATTGACGTTATTATCGCAGAGTGCAACTGTCTCAGAAGAGTAACCCATAACACCTGTTCTATGAAATAAGAAATGGATTTATAAATTAATTTTCCACTTATATTGTGCGTGTTCCATATCTTGTCATTAAGTTTAGGTGCACTCGTTTACGTCACTTTCTCTGTCCAGACTTCAATGTCTTAAAATGGTGTTAGATCTTTGTGAGTTAAATGCAGTGTTGTTGGTAAACATAGATATATGACTCTTGTTGTACTTTCAATCCAGTAGCGAAAAGGAAACTTGGATTCGTGCTAAATATGTAGAAAAGAAATTTATCACGAAACTTCCTCAGACAACATTGCGCGTTTCCCCACATCATGGTAACCAGTGTGCCCGTCCAAACAGCACCCCAGAAAGTAGAACATTGGAGAACAGGCCAATGAGTGGACCCAACAGGTGGCCGACCAGCAGCCCCGGGAGACAGAAAGAGAACAACTGGCTTGACGGCAAAAGGAGGAACACCGAAACAGAAGCTGATTGCAACCGACCCATTGGCCGACTAAAGCCTAAACCCCAACTGCGACCTAAACCGGGGACTGCCCCTCCTCTCCCTGGTGGTAAGCTTGTGCACTTTAGACAATATCAGCTGAGGCTGTGAAGGTGTATTAATTAGACCAGTGTTTCCCAAACCCAGTCCTCTGGGAACCGTAACTGTGCTTGTTGTCCATATCTCTTTGTTGGAGCACAGGTGTATTCACTACTGACTGACACATTTTGAAAGATCCACAGTTGATAATTATTTCACATGTGACCTGGAAAACCTGCACTGTTAGGGGTCCCTGAGGACTGGGTTTGGGAAACACTGAATAAGACAATGTACTGGCCCTAAGTGTGTAATGCTTCTTTTACTGACACCACTGGACCTTTCTCTTCTCGCTCTCCGACTTATAACTAGTAATATAGAAAAACACAGAGAGCTTGGACCGAGCCTGGTCGGCTTTGTATCAGTGACTCTGAGCATGCCGGGAGGAGTAAAACTGCTTCTGGGCCTTTTGGTTAAGATCAGGTTTATATGCCCAAGTACGTAGTGGGGCTTAAAGTGGCCCCCTGTCTGCGATGGGCTGACACCTGGTCCTCTGGCCAAGAGGCTGGTGGAGTTTGGAGCCTGAGGTGCTGACGTGCCACCGGTAAGAGAGGGCCAGGGTGCCTGAAAATTCACTGGTGATGGGTTTGCACTTGCACCCTCATGGTGGACAGAGTACGGCACAAGCACTTTTAACCTCCCTTCATCACATTTTATTTCTTGGTCGTGGCCTTTTGGCTAGATCAGATATGAAGGGACCTTTTATTGGCTCAGGGATGACAATGGACTCTCCCTTGCTTCAGCAAAGGGGGGACTTGAAGATCCTTGTTCCCTCTCTGGGGCCTTCTGGATCCCGGAGAACGGTTCCCTTTCTCTTTAGAAAAGGGTCCAAAGTCCCAAGCCCCCAGCACAGTCACAAACTGCACTGGGTGATTAGGAGCACGCATCTCGGGCTTCAATTAAAAAAAACCTTTATGCTGTAAATCCCTCGTTTCAGTTTGGCTCAACGAGTTATGTGTCACTTGTCTAAACAGGGGCCAAATCCGGAATTAGTGATGGGAATGATCTACCCAACCTTCATCCAGGTGCCCTCTTATACCGAGCTGCAGAACATCGTTATCTGCCCACTATGGCAGATGCCCTGGCGCATGGTGCAGATGTGAATTGGGTGCGCAGTGATGAGGATGGACGGACGCCACTAATCCGAGCTGTGCTTTCCGTAAGTGACTATACTTATATCTATCTCATTCTCTATCTAATATCTACCTATCTCATACCTATCTCTATCATGTATATTTGTTTATCTAATATCTACTTATCTCATGTCCATCTCTCTCCATCTCATATCTAATATCATGTCTATCTATTTATCTAATATTTATTTATCTAATCTCTATCTAATATCTAACTATCTCATGTCCATCTCTTTCTCTATCTCATATCTAATATCTACCTATCTCATGTCCATCTCTTTCTCTATCTCATATCTACCTATCTCATGTCCATCTCTTTCTCTATCTCATATCTAATATCTACCTATCTCATGTCCATCTCTTTCTCTATCTCATATCTACCTATCTCATGTCCATCTCTTTCTCTATCTCATATCTAATATCTACCTATCTCACGTCCATCTCTTTCTCTATCTCATGTCCATCTCTTTCTCTATCTAATATCTACCTATCTCATGTCCATCTCTTTCTCTATATAATATCTACCTATCTCATGTCCATCTCTTTTTCTATCTCATATCTAATATCTACCTATCTCATGTCCATCTCTTTCTCTATCTCATATCTACCTATCTCATGTCCATCTCTTTCTCTATCTCATATCTAATATCTACCTATCTCATGTCCATCTCTTTCTCTATCTAATATCTACCTATCTCATGTCCATCTCTTTCTCTATATAATATCTACCTATCTCATGTCCATCTCTTTTTCTATCTCATATCTAATATCTACCTATCTCATGTCCATCTCTTTCTCTATCTCATATCTACCTATCTCATGTCCATCTCTTTCTCTATCTCATATCTAATATCTACCTATCTCATGTCCATCTCTTTCTCTATCTCATATCTACCTATCTCATGTCCATCTCTTTCTCTATCTAATATCTACCTATCTCATGTCCATCTCTTTCTCTATCTCATATCTATATCATGTATATCTCTTTATCTAATATTTATTTATCTAATATCCATCTTTCTCTAATATATATCTATCTCACTAATTTCTATTTCATGTCTTTTTTTTATCTAATATCTATCTATCTCATATATATCTAATATCTAACCATCTCATCTACCTATATCATGTCTAAGGGCCTGATTCATTGAGGATCTTAAATGAAGAGGATTCTTATTTCAGTCTCCTGGACAAAACCATGTTACAATGCAAGGGGTGCAAATGAGTGTTCTGTTTTGCACATAAGTTAAATACTGACTGTTTTTTCATGTAGCACACAAATATCTACTTTCAATTTCAGTGTACAAATAAGCTATCAAGTATTTGTGTGCTACATGAAAAAACAATCAGTATTTAACTTATGTGCAAAACAGAACACTCATTTGCACCCCTTGCATTGTAACATGGTTTTGTCCAGGAGACTGAAATAAGAATCCACTTCATTTAAGATCCTTAATGAATCAGGCCTTAACTCTTTATCTAATATGTATCTAATATCTATTTATCTCATAGATCTCTGTCTGTCTCACATGCTTCTTATGTTGTCCTCAGGATTCTCTTGTTGCGTGTGAGTTTCTTCTGCAGAACGGGGCAAGTGTCAACCAGGTTGACAAAGATGGCCGGGGACCCCTTCACCATGCTACACTTCAGGGGTACACAGGGTAAATATAATATTCTCCCTCTCCTTGGAACTGCTCCTGGAAATGTCCCTCTCTCTACTTATATCTATATTTTCTTGACTGTCTCATTTCATAGGCTGGCATGTCTCTTTTTGAAGCGGGGGGCAGATAGTAACGCTCTGGATAATGATAATAAAGATGTCCTCTCCATCGCCATTGAAGCAGCCAATGCAGACATCGTAACACTGTGAGTGAAGAGGGGAACACCATAAATCTCGGGGACGCTGAGCGGCTAGTGATCGTCTTGTTATGCTTTACATATAAAGGGCTTTTCTATAACTGAGGAATGATAGAAATGTCATCTTCTCCTTACCATTGTTTTTCTTTGTATCATATAGTGTATAATGTTATATCGCCAGTAAATTCTATCAATGGTCAGAATGTTGCTCTTGGGGCCAGTGTACAGGCTTAAATACACATTGATAAAACCACTGCCTAATGAGGTGTGTTACCAGCAGTCTCCACTGGAGGGCAGAACTACAGTCAAAGGTTTCACTAAACCCCCCTTTTAGAAAAGTTACCTTAACGGGATGTACTCATTAAATAATAAAGGCTGAGATTTTGGGTCTACAAGAAAAAGTTTGAATGATGAGCAAAAAATTTCTCCTTTCTCTTTCAGCCCTCATTGCTGACATTTAGAGAGCAGGCGTCTCCTACTGTAAAAATATGGAGATAAAAAAACAACCGTTTGTTTTCTTTTATGGTACTGCAAGAAGTGTAACAGCCGCTGATACAGGGAGGGTAGCAGCTACGGGGCCCAGACATGAGAGGCCGATAGCCACCACAGACAGTGTAACACCCGCTGATACAGGGAGGGCAGCAGCTACGGGGCCCAGACATGAGAGGCCGATAGACACCACAGACAGTGTAACACCCGTTGATACAGGGAGGGTAGCAGCTACAGGGCCCAGACATGAGGAGAGGCTGATAGCCACCACAGACAGTGTAACACTCGCTGATACAGGGAGGGCAGCAGCTACAGGGCCCAGACATGAGGAGAGGCCGATAGCCACCACAGACAGTGTAACACCCACTGATACAGGGAGGGTAGCAGCTACGGGGCCCAGACATGAGAGGCCGATAGCCACCACAGACAGTGTAACACCCGCTGATACAGGGAGGGCAGCAGCTACGGGGCCCAGACATGAGGAGAGGCCGATAGCCACCACAGTGTAACACCCGCTGATACAGGGAGGGTAGCAGCTACGGGGCCCAGACATGAGGAGAGGCTGATAGCCACCACAGACAGTGTAACACCCGCTGATACAGGGAGGGCAGCAGCTACGGGGCCCAGACATGAGGAGAGGCTGATAGCCACCACAGACAGTGTAACACCCACTGATACAGGGAGGGTAGCAGCTACGGGGCCCAGACATGAGAGGCCGATAGCCATCACAGACAGTGTAACACCCGCTGATACAGGGAGGGCAGCAGCTACGGGGCCCAGACATGAGAGGCCGATAGCCACCACAGACAGTGTAACACCCGCTGATACAGGGAGGGTAGCAGCTACGGGGCCCAGACATGAGAGGCCGATAGCCACCACAGACAGTGTAACACCCGCTGATACAGGGAGGGCAGCAGCTACGGGGCCCAGACATGAGAGGCCGATAGCCACCACAGACAGTGTAACACCCGCTGATACAGGGAGGGTAGCAGCTACGGGGCCCAGACATGAGAGGCCGATAGCCACCACAGACAGTGTAACACCCGCTGATACAGGGAGGGCAGCAGCTACGGGGCCCAGACATGAGGAGTGGCCGATAGCCACCACAGTGTAACACCCGCTGATACAGGGAGGGTAGCAGCTACAGGGCCCAGACATGAGGAGTGGCCGATAGCCACCACAGACAGTGTAACACCCACTGATACAGGGAGGGTAGCAGCTACAGGGCCCAGACATGAGAGGCCGATAGCCACCACAGTGTAACACCCGCTGATACAGGGAGGGTAGCAGCTACAGGGCCCAGACATGAGGAGTGGCCGATAGCCACCACAGACAGTGTAACACCCACTGATACAGGGAGGGTAGCAGCTACGGGGCCCAGACATGAGGAGAGGCCGATAGCCACCACAGACAGTGTAACACCCACTGATGCAGGGAGGGTAGCAGCTACGGGGCCCAGACATGAGGAGAGGCCGATAGCCACCACAGACAGTGTAACACCCACTGATACAGGGAGGGTAGCAGCTACGGGGCCCAGACATGAGGAGAGGCCGATAGCCACCACAGACAGTGTAACACCCACTGATGCAGGGAGGGTAGCAGCTACGGGGCCCAGACATGAGGAGAGGCCGATAGCCACCACAGACAGTGTAACACCCGCTGATACAGGGAGGGTAGCAGCTACAGGGCCCAGACATGAGGAGAGGCCGATAGCCACCACAGACAGTGTAACACCCACTGATACAGGGAGGGTAGCAGCTCCGGGGCCCAGACATGAGAGGCCGATAGCCACCACAGACAGTGTAACACCTGCTGATACAGGGAGGGTAGCAGCTACGGGGCCCAGACATGAGAGGCCGATAGCCACCACAGACAGTATAACACCCACTGATACAGGGAGGGTAGCAGCTACGGGGCCCAGACATGAGGAGAGGCCGATAGCCACCACAGACAGTGTAACACCAGCTGATACAGGGAGGGTAGCAGCTACAGAGCCCAGACATGAGAGGCCGATAGCCACCAAAGACAGTGTAACACCCGCTGATACAGGGAGGGTAGCAGCTACAGGGCCCAGACATGAGAGGCCGATAGCCACCACAGACAGTGTAACACCTGCTGATACAGGGAGGGTAGCAGCTACAGGGCCCAGACATGAGAGGCCGATAGCCACCACAGACAGTGTAACACCCGCTGATACAGGGAGGGTAGCAGCTACAGGGCCCAGACATGAGAGGCCGATAGCCACCACAGACAGTGTAACACCCGCTGATACAGGGAGGGTAGCAGCTACAGGGCCCAGACATGAGAGGCCGATAGCCACCACAGACAGTGTAACACCCGCTGATACAGGGAGGGTAGCAGCTACAGGGCCCAGACATGAGAGGCCGATAGCCACCACAGACAGTATAACACCCACTGATACAGGGAGGGTAGCAGCTACGGGGCCCAGACATGAGAGGCCGATAGCCACCACAGACAGTGTAACGCCTGCTGATACAGGGAGGGTAGCAGCTACGGGCCCAGACATGAGGAGAGGCCGATAGCCACCACAGACAGTGTAACACCCGCTGATACAGGGAGGGTAGCAGCTACGGGGCCCAGACATGAGGAGAGGCCGATAGCCACCACAGTGTAACACCCGCTGATACAGGGAGGGTAGCAGCTACGGGGCCCAGACATGAGGAGAGGCCGATAGCCACCACAGTGTAACACCCACTGATACAGGGAGGGTAGCAGCTACGGGGCCCAGACATGAGAGGCCGATAGCCACCACAGACAGTGTAACACCCGCTGATACAGGGAGGGTAGCAGCTACGGGCCCAGACATGAGGGGTGGCCGATAGCCACCACAGTGTAACACCCACTGATACAGGGAGGGTAGCAGCTACGGGGCCCAGACATGAGAGGCCGATAGCCACCACAGACAGTGTAACACCCGCTGATACAGGGAGGGTAGCAGCTACGGGCCCAGACATGAGGGGTGGCCGATAGCCACCACAGACAGTGTAACACCCGCTGATACAGGGAGGGTAGCAGCTACGGGGCCCAGACATGAGAGGCCGATAGCCACCACAGTGTAACACCCGCTGATACAGGGAGGGTGGCAGCTACGGACCAAGACATGAGGAGAGGCCGATAGCCACCACAGACCGTGTAACACCCGCTGATACAGGGAGGGTAGCAGCTACGGGGCCCAGACATGAGGAGAGGCCGATAGCCACCACAGACAGTGTAACACCCGCTGATACAGGGAGGGTAGCAGCTACGGGCCCAGACATGAGGAGAGGCCGATAGCCACCACAGTGTAACACCCACTGATACAGGGAGGGTAGCAGCTACGGGGCCCAGACATGAGAGGCCGATAGCCACCACAGACAGTGTAACACCCGCTGATACAGGGAGGGTAGCAGCTACGGGGCCCAGACATGAGAGGCCGATAGCCACCACAGACAGTGTAACACCCACTGATACAGGGAGGGTAGCAGCTACGGGGCCCAGACATGAGGAGAGGCCGATAGCCACCACAGTGTAACACCCGCTGATACAGGGAGGGTAGCAGCTACGGGGCCCAGACATCAGGAGTGGCTGATAGCCACCACAGACAGTGTAACACCCGCTGATACAGGGAGGGCAGCAGCTACGGGGCCCAGACATGAGAGGCCGATAGCCACCACAGTGTAACACCCGCTGATACAGGGAGGGTAGCAGCTACGGAGCCCAGACATGAGGAGAGGCCGATAGCCACCAGAGTGTAACACCCACTGATACAGGGAGGGTAGCATCTACGGGGCCCAGACATGAGGAGAGGCCGATAGCCACCACAGTGTAACACCCGCTAATACAGGGAGGGTAGCAGCTACGGGGCCCAGACATGAGGAGTGGCCGATAGCCACCACAGACAGTGTAACACCCGCTGATGCAGGGAGGGTAGCAGCTACGGGGCCCAGACATGAGGAGTGGCCGATAGCCACCACAGACAGTGTAACACCCACTGATACAGGGAGGGTAGCAGCTACGGGCCCAGACATGAGGAGAGGCCGATAGCCACCACAGACAGTGTAACACCCACTGATACAGGGAGGGTAGCAGCTATGGGCCCAGACATGAGGAGAGGCCGATAGCCACCACAGTGTAACACCCGCTGATACAGGGAGGGTAGCAGCTACGGGGCCCAGACATGAGGAGAGGCCGATAGCCACCACAGTGTAACACCCGCTGATACAGGGAGGGTAGCAGCTACGGGGCCCAGACATGAGGAGAGGCCGATAGCCACCACAGACAGTGTAACACCCGCTGATACAGGGAGGGTAGCAGCTACGGGGCCCAGACATGAGGAGAGGCCGATAGCCACCACAGACAGTGTAACACCCGCTGATGCAGGGAGGGTAGCAGCTACGGGGCCCAGACATGAGAGGCCGATAGCCACCACAGACAGTTAACACCCGCTGATACAGGGAGGGTAGCAGCTACGGGGCCCAGACATGAGGAGTGGCCGATAGCCACCACAGACAGTGTAACACCCAGTGATACAGGGAGGGTAGCAGCTATGGGCCCAGACATGAGGAGAGGCCGATAGCCACCACAGTGTAACACCCGCTGATACAGGGAGGGTAGCAGCTACGGAGCCCAGACATGAGGAGAGGCCGATAGCCACCACAGACAGTGTAACACCCGCTGATGCAGGGAGGGTAGCAGCTACGGGGCCCAGACATGAGAGGCCGATAGCCACCACAGTGTAACACCCGCTGATACAGGGAGGGTAGCAGCTACGGGCCCAGACATGAGGAGAGGCCGATAGCCACCACAGATAGTGTAACACCCGCTGATACAGGGAGGGTAGCAGCTACGGGGCCCAGACATGAGGAGAGGCCGATAGCCACCACAGTGTAACACCCGCTGATACAGGGAGGGTAGCAGCTACGGGGCCCAGACATGAGGAGTGGCCGATAGCCACCACAGACAGTGTAACACCCACTGATACAGGGAGGGTAGCAGCTACGGGGCCCAGACATGAGAGGCCGATAGCCACCACAGACAGTGTAACAGCCACTGATACAGGGAGGGTAGCAGCTACGGGCCCAGACATGAGGAGAGGCCGATAGCCACCACAGACAGTGTAACACCCGCTGATACAGGGAGGGTAGCAGCTACGGGGCCCAGACATGAGAGGCCGATAGCCACCACAGACAGTGTAACACCCGCTGATACAGGGAGGGTAGCAGCTACGGGCCCAGACATGAGGAGAGGCCGATAGCCACCACAGTGTAACACCCGCTGATACAGGGAGGGTAGCAGCTACGGGGCCCAGACATGAGGAGAGGCCGATAGCCACCACAGTGTAACACCCACTGATACAGGGAGGGTAGCAGCTACGGGGCCCAGACATGAGAGGCCGATAGCCACCACAGACAGTGTAACACCCGCTGATACAGGGAGGGTAGCAGCTACGGGCCCAGACATGAGGGGTGGCCGATAGCCACCACAGTGTAACACCCACTGATACAGGGAGGGTAGCAGCTACGGGGCCCAGACATGAGAGGCCGATAGCCACCACAGACAGTGTAACACCCGCTGATACAGGGAGGGTAGCAGCTACGGGCCCAGACATGAGGGGTGGCCGATAGCCACCACAGACAGTGTAACACCCGCTGATACAGGGAGGGTAGCAGCTACGGGGCCCAGACATGAGAGGCCGATAGCCACCACAGTGTAACACCCGCTGATACAGGGAGGGTGGCAGCTACGGACCCAGACATGAGGAGAGGCCGATAGCCACCACAGACCGTGTAACACCCGCTGATACAGGGAGGGTAGCAGCTAGGGGGCCCAGACATGAGGAGAGGCCGATAGCCACCACAGACAGTGTAACACCCGCTGATACAGGGAGGGTAGCAGCTACGGGCCCAGACATGAGGAGAGGCCGATAGCCACCACAGTGTAACACCCACTGATACAGGGAGGGTAGCAGCTACGGGGCCCAGACATGAGAGGCCGATAGCCACCACAGACAGTGTAACACCCGCTGATACAGGGAGGGTAGCAGCTACGGGGCCCAGACATGAGAGGCCGATAGCCACCACAGACAGTGTAACACCCACTGATACAGGGAGGGTAGCAGCTACGGGGCCCAGACATGAGGAGAGGCCGATAGCCACCACAGTGTAACACCCGCTGATACAGGGAGGGTAGCAGCTACGGGGCCCAGACATCAGGAGTGGCTGATAGCCACCACAGACAGTGTAACACCCGCTGATACAGGGAGGGCAGCAGCTACGGGGCCCAGACATGAGAGGCCGATAGCCACCACAGTGTAACACCCGCTGATACAGGGAGGGTAGCAGCTACGGAGCCCAGACATGAGGAGAGGCCGATAGCCACCAGAGTGTAACACCCACTGATACAGGGAGGGTAGCATCTACGGGGCCCAGACATGAGGAGAGGCCGATAGCCACCACAGTGTAACACCCGCTAATACAGGGAGGGTAGCAGCTACGGGGCCCAGACATGAGGAGTGGCCGATAGCCACCACAGACAGTGTAACACCCACTGATACAGGGAGGGTAGCAGCTACGGGCCCAGACATGAGGAGAGGCCGATAGCCACCACAGACAGTGTAACACCCACTGATACAGGGAGGGTAGCAGCTATGGGCCCAGACATGAGGAGAGGCCGATAGCCACCACAGTGTAACACCCGCTGATACAGGGAGGGTAGCAGCTACGGGGCCCAGACATGAGGAGAGGCCGATAGCCACCACAGTGTAACACCCGCTGATACAGGGAGGGTAGCAGCTACGGGGCCCAGACATGAGGAGAGGCCGATAGCCACCACAGACAGTGTAACACCCGCTGATACAGGGAGGGTAGCAGCTACGGGGCCCAGACATGAGGAGAGGCCGATAGCCACCACAGACAGTGTAACACCCGCTGATGCAGGGAGGGTAGCAGCTACGGGGCCCAGACATGAGAGGCCGATAGCCACCACAGACAGTTAACACCCGCTGATACAGGGAGGGTAGCAGCTACGGGGCCCAGACATGAGGAGTGGCCGATAGCCACCACAGACAGTGTAACACCCAGTGATACAGGGAGGGTAGCAGCTATGGGCCCAGACATGAGGAGAGGCCGATAGCCACCACAGTGTAACACCCGCTGATACAGGGAGGGTAGCAGCTACGGAGCCCAGACATGAGGAGAGGCCGATAGCCACCACAGACAGTGTAACACCCGCTGATGCAGGGAGGGTAGCAGCTACGGGGCCCAGACATGAGAGGCCGATAGCCACCACAGTGTAACACCCGCTGATACAGGGAGGGTAGCAGCTACGGGCCCAGACATGAGGAGAGGCCGATAGCCACCACAGATAGTGTAACACCCGCTGATACAGGGAGGGTAGCAGCTACGGGGCCCAGACATGAGGAGAGGCCGATAGCCACCACAGTGTAACACCCGCTGATACAGGGAGGGTAGCAGCTACGGGGCCCAGACATGAGGAGTGGCCGATAGCCACCACAGACAGTGTAACACCCACTGATACAGGGAGGGTAGCAGCTACGGGGCCCAGACATGAGAGGCCGATAGCCACCACAGACAGTGTAACAGCCACTGATACAGGGAGGGTAGCAGCTACGGGCCCAGACATGAGGAGAGGCCGATAGCCACCACAGACAGTGTAACACCCGCTGATACAGGGAGGGTAGCAGCTACGGGGCCCAGACATGAGAGGCCGATAGCCACCACAGACAGTGTAACACCCGCTGATACAGGGAGGGTAGCAGCTACGGGCCCAGACATGAGGAGAGGCCGATAGCCACCACAGTGTAACACCCGCTGATACTGGGAGGGTAGCAGCTACGGGGCCCAGACATGAGGAGTGGCCGATAGCCACCACAGACAGTGTAACACCCACTGATACAGGGAGGGTAGCAGCTACGGGGCCCAGACATGAGAGGCCGATAGCCACCACAGACAGTGTAACACCCACTGATACAGGGAGGGTAGCAGCTACGGAGCCCAGACATGAGGAGTGGCCGATAGCCACCACAGACAGTGTAACACCCGCTGATACAGGGAGGGTAGCAGCTACGGGCCCAGACATGAGAGGCCGATAGCCACCACAGACAGTGTAACACCCACTGATACAGGGAGGGTAGCAGCTACGGGGCCCAGACATGAGAGGCCGATAGCCACCACAGTGTAACACCCACTGATACAGGGAGGGTAGCAGCTACGGGGCCCAGACATGAGAGGCCGATAGCCACCACAGTGTAACACCCGCTGATACAGGGAGGGCAGCAGCTACGGGGCCCAGACATGAGGAGAGGCCGATAGCCACCACAGACAGTGTAACACCCGCTGATACAGGGAGGGTAGCAGCTACGGAGCCCAGACATGAGGAGTGGCCGATAGCCACCACAGACAGTGTAACACCCGCTGATACAGGGAGGGCAGCAGCTACAGGGCCCAGACATGAGGAGTGGCCGATAGCCACCACAGACAGTGTAACACCTGCTGATACAGGGAGGGTAGCAGCTACGGGGCCCAGACATGAGAGGCCGATAGCCACCACAGACAGTGTAACACCCGCTGATACAGGGAGGGTAGCAGCTACGGGCCCAGACATGAGAGGCCGATAGCCACCACAGACAGTGTAACACCCACTGATGCAGGGAGGGTAGCAGCTACGGGCCCTAGACATGAGGAGAGGCCGATAGCCACCACAGACAGTGTAACACCCGCTGATACAGGGAGGGTAGCAGCTACAGGGCCCAGACATGAGGAGAGGCCGATAGCCACCACAGACAGTGTAACACCCACTGATGCAGGGAGGGTAGCAGCTACGGGGCCCAGACATGAGAGGCCGATAGCCACCACAGACAGTGTAACACCCGCTGATACAGGGAGGGTAGCAGCTACGGGGCCCAGACATGAGGGGTGGCCGATAGCCACCACAGACAGTGTAACACCCGCTGATACAGGGAGGGTAGCAGCTACGGGGCCCAGACATGAGGAGAGGCCGATAGCCACCACAGTGTAACACCCACTGATACAGGGAGGGCAGCAGCTACGGGGCCCAGACATGAGAGGCCGATAGCCACCACAGACAGTGTAACACCCGCTGATACAGGGAGGGTAGCAGCTACGGAGCCCAGACATGAGGAGAGGCCGATAGCCACCACAGACAGTGTAACAGCGGTAGTTCTGCCACTGTCTGTGATCTAATAAAATCACAGAGCAAGTGCAGTGAAGCCGACACAGGTTCCTGCATTAATACTGGCAATGGATAGATTATTCTATATATGTACACACTATACACGTTTTACAAGATTGACCTTCAGATCTGTGCTCTTCCTGTCATAACCATTGGCTGAAAAGATTGTGACTCTGCAAACTCCATAGAGATCTATGGACACTGCAGGATAGGAACGACATTGCTCCATCTTTGAACAAGATTTTTTGTTTGGTTTAAAAATCGAATGAAATGATACAATGAGCTTTGGAACGATAATCGTTCATCGTAGGAGCGTACACACTAATGCCATATTGGGCCGAACATTCGTTTACCATACGACTGGCCCGATAATCGGGTGAAAACCCTGTAGTATGTATCCAGCCTTATACTACAGCTGGGAGTCACATATGACAAACAGAATAATAGACCGGACAATGAACGTATTACTGATGAAGTCAATAGAAATGATAAATAAAATCTCAACCTATGAATAGAGTAGAAGAACATTGCCAAAGTTATTAGTGCTTATAAAAGCACCCCTACGCTTTTTATTTTAGCTTTTGTAGTAACTGTTGTACCTTATCCTGCCGCCAGGCGCTCGCAATGCTCCCTTAAGTGCAGCAAACCCACTGTCGGGAAGATAAGTGAGGACAATCAGACTGCCGGCATTCACTCCTGTCTCAATTTGTAGCACGCCTGACGGAAATGTTCCCTGTCACTTTTTCTGTGTCTACATTTACTACACCTCTATTGTCGGAATTGTAGTCATCGGTAAGATGACTACCACCGAATTCTTCATTTCTGACCAGCAGTGTTCATATCTGGAGCTATTCACTAAGCTCTCTATAAAGACTAGAGCCTGTCCCAGCTGAAGAGAAGTAGACCCAAAGCATGATGCTGCCAGCACGATTCACAATGTGTACGGTGGTCTTTGGGTGATGAGCTTTGCATCAAACATATCTTTTAGAATTAAGGTCAAAAAGTTCAACTTTGGTCTCATCAGATCATAAGACATTTTCCCACATATTTTTGGGTGATAGAATGTATTTTTTTTTGCAAAATTTGTATGAGTTTGATGTTCTCTTTTGTGAGAAATGGATTCCGTCTCGCCACCCTACCCCATCACCCAGAATACGGGAGATGGCCGTCATGTGCAAGGAGGGACCAGTTCCTGACAGAAATTCCTGCAGTTTGTTTAGAAACACTGTAGGCTTCTTGGTAGCCCCTCGGATGAGTAGTCTCCGACCTGTCACTAACTTTGGATGGACATCCTGATCTTGGCAACGCCCATGTTGTGCCACCTTTTGTCCAGTTATTGATGACAGTCTGCACAGTGATCCATGGTACATGTAATGCCTTTGAAATTGTTTTATACTCCTCTCCTGATTGGTACCTTTCAAGAATGTGATCCGTAGATGTTTTGAAAGCTCTTTAAGGACCATGGTTGTTCAGTAGGATGCCACCAAGACAACTGCAAGGAAATCCTGCAGGAATAGCTGGTTTTTATTTGGGCATAATCACCATCACTTTAATGTCATGCCGGTGTATGCTGATTACCTTTCAACATGATTGTGACTGTGCTAGCTTAGGTCTGATCCCAGCTACAACCCATGATGAAAGTATGTGAACATTTATGTACCACTGTATAGGTTCTTTATTTTCCCAAAAAAAAACAGTCTAGTTGTTTGCAAGGTCACATATGCAGGTGGGAGAAAAGTCTATAATTTATCTTGATTTCAGGCTTTACATCACAAATAGCTGCAATCTCCATAAGAGAGTGTACAGCTTTTATATTCACTGCATAGTAACAGTGGTCATCATCACCTTGTATTTATATAGCACCACTAATACCGCAGAGCTGTACAGAGATGTCGCTCACATCAGTCCCTGCCCCATTGGGGCTTACAGTCTAAATTGCCTAATACACACACAGACACAGACACACACACAGACACACACACAGACACAGACACATACACACACATACACATACACACACACACACAGACACACACACAGACACAGACACATATACACACATACACATACACACACACACACACACACACACACACACAGACACACACACAGACACACACAGTTCCCCACTGTAAGTGTTTGTGGCCCAGTAAAAGGACTCTCTTATTATCCACCCCCACAGACACACAGACACACACACACACACACACACACACACACACACACACACACACACACACAGACACACACACACACACATACACAGACACACACATACACACACACACACACAGACACACACACACAGACACACACACACACACACACACACACACACACAGTTCCCCACTGTAAGTGTTTGTGGCCCAGTAAAAGGACTCTCTTATTATCCACCCCCACAGACACAGCTTTAAATATAATTTGTGTAAGGAAGATGAAACTTTACGCTACATTCAGGAAGGATTGGTCATGCACCGGGAAGGCCAGCTAGGAGGCTGCCATACAAATAAACGATAAGGATAATGTAGGAGGATCTGGTGACCAAAATTAGGACTTAATTAGTGTATTCCATAGTAGACGGAAAGTCCTTAGATCAAGTCTTCTCTACAGTCTAGTACTAATTCATACAATACAAACTGCACTGAAAAGCTAATGTCATTTCAGGGACCATAAGATCCTGGTTACATGGTCTCTGATTAGGTAGATACCCATCAGTCTCTTGTATCTGACATATCAGGGACCATGAGATCCTGGTTACATGGTCTCTGATTAGCCATCAGTCTCTTGTATCTGACATATCAGGGACCATAAGATCCTGGTTACATGGTCTCTGACTAGGTAGATACCCATCAGTCTCCTGTATCTGACATATCAGGGACCATAAGATCCTGGTTACATGGTCTCTGACTAGGTAGATACCCATCAGTCTCCTGTATCTGACATATCAGGGACCATGAGATCCTGGTTACATGGTCTCTGATTAGCCATCAGTCTCTTGTATCTGACATATCAGGGACCATGAGATCCTGGTTACATGGTCTCTGATTAGCCATCAGTCTCTTGTATCTGACATATCAGGGACCATAAGATCCTGGTTACATGGTCTCTGACTAGGTAGATACCCATCAGTCTCCTGTATCTGACATATCAGGGACCATAAGATCCTGGTTACATGGTCTCTGACTAGGTAGATACCCATCAGTCTCCTGTATCTGACATATCAGGGACCATAAGATCCTGGTTACATGGTCTCTGACTAGGTAGATACCCATCAGTCTCTTGTATCTGACATATCAGGGACCATAAGATCCTGGTTACATGGTCTCTGACTAGGTAGATACCCATCAGTCTCCTGTATCTGACATATCAGGGACCATAAGATCCTGGTTACATGGTCTCTGACTAGGTAGATACCCATCAGTCTCCTGTATCTGACATATCAGGGACCATAAGATCCTGGTTACATGGTCTCTGACTAGGTAGATACCCATCAGTCTCTTGTATCTGACATATCAGGGACCATAAGATCCTGGTTACATGGTCTCTGACTAGGTAGATACCCATCAGTCTCCTGTATCTGACATATCAGGGACCATGAGATCCTGGTTACATGGTCTCTGATTAGCCATCAGTCTCTTGTATCTGACATATCAGGGACCATAAGATCCTGGTTACATGGTCTCTGACTAGGTAGATACCCATCAGTCTCTTGTATCTGACATATCAGGGACCATAAGATCCTGGTTACATGGTCTCTGACTAGGTAGATACCCATCAGTCTCCTGTATCTGACATATCAGGGACCATAAGATCCTGGTAACATGGTCTCTGACTAGGTAGATACCCATCAGTCTCTTGTATCTGACATATCAGGGACCATAAGATCCTGGTTACATGGTCTCTGACTAGGTAGATACCCATCAGTCTCTTGTATCTGACATATCAGGGACCATAAGATCCTGGTTACATGGTCTCTGACTAGGTAGATACCCATCAGTCTCTTGTATCTGACATATCAGGGACCATAAGATCCTGGTTACATGGTCTCTGACTAGGTAGATACCCATCAGTCTCTTGTATCTGACATATCAGGGACCATAAGATCCTGGTTACATGGTCTCTGACTAGGTAGATACCCATCAGTCTCTTGTATCTGACATATCAGGGACCATAAGATCCTGGTTACATGGTCTCTGACTAGGTAGATACCCATCAGTCTCCTGTATCTGACATATCAGGGACCATAAGATCCTGGTTACATGGTCTCTGACTAGGTAGATACCCATCAGTCTCTTGTATCTGACATATCAGGGACCATAAGATCCTGGTTACATGGTCTCTGACTAGGTAGATACCCATCAGTCTCCTGTATCTGACATATCAGGGACCATAAGATCCTGGTTACATGGTCTCTGACTAGGTAGATACCCATCAGTCTCCTGTATCTGACATACCAGGGACCATAAGATCCTGGTTACATGGTCTCTGACTAGGTAGATACCCATCAGTCTCTTGTATCTGACATATCAGGGACCATAAGATCCTGGTTACATGGTCTGGGGAAGTATGGGGTCATGGTCATGGTTTGGGGAATTATTGTACAATATTAAGATGCTTGTTTATCTTACAAGTACAAAAAAGATTCATTTTAAAGTTACAAATAAAACCTTCCAATATAAGAACTTTGCTCTTTTTCCTCAGGTTGAGATTAGTGAAGATGAGGGAGGCAGATATTGCTCTTGGCCAAGCAGGTGAGTGTGTTATGTGTATAGAATTGTGAGTGTGCAACTGTGTGTAGTATAAACAGGTGAGTGTGTGTAGTATAGGCAGCTGAGTGTGACTGTGTGCATTATAAACAGGTGAGTGTGTTACTGTGTTTAGACCAAGCATGGGAGTGTGTTTTATGTGTACAATAAGTGTGTTATGTGTATAGAATAAGAAGGGCAGTATGCAAATTTGTTTAAACAAAGCAGGGGAATGTGTCTCTGTCTGCAGAATAAGCAGGGGAGCGTCTCTGTGTGTAGACTAAGCAGGGGAGTGTGTCACTGTGTGTAGAATAAGCAGGGGAGTGTGTCACTGTGTGTAGAATAAGCAGGGGAGTGTATCACTGTGTGTAGAATAAGCAGGGGAGTGTGTCACTGTGTGTAGAATAAGCAGGGGAGTGTGTCACTGTGTGTAGAATAAGCAGGGGAGTGTGTCACTGTGTAGAATAAGAAGGGGAGTGTGTCACTGTGTGTAGAATAAGCAGGGGAGTGTGTCACTGTGTGTAGAATAAGCAGGGGAGTGTATCACTGTGTGTAGAATAAGCAGGGGAGTGTGTCACTGTGTGTAGAATAAGCAGGGGAGTGTGTCACTGTGTGTAGAATAAGCAGGGGAGTGTGTCACTGTGTAGAATAAGAAGGGGAGTGTGTCACTGTGTGTAGAATAAGCAGGGGAGTGTGTCACTGTGTGTAGAATAAGCAGGGGAGTGTGTCACTGTGTGTAGAATAAGCAGGGGAGTGTATCACTGTGTGTAGAATAAGCAGGGGAGTGTGTCACTGTGTGTAGAATAAGCAGGGGAGTGTGTCACTGTGTGTAGAATAAGCAGGGGAGTGGGTCACTGTGTAGAATAAGAAGGGGAGTGTGTCACTGTGTGTAGAATAAGCAGGGGAGTGTGTCACTGTGTGTAGAATAAGCAGGGGAGTGTGTCACTGTGTGTAGAATAAGCAGGGGAGTGTGTCACTGTGTGTAGAATAAGCAGGGGAGTGTGTCACTGTGTGTAGAATAAGCAGGGGAGTGTGTCACTGTGTGTAGAATAAGCAGGGGAGTGTGTCACTGTGTGTAGAATAAGCAGGGGAGTGTATCACTGTGTGTAGAATAAGCAGGGGAGTGTGTCACTGTGTGTAGAATAAGCAGGGGAGTGTGTCACTGTGTGTAGAATAAGCAGGGGAGTGTGTCACTGTGTAGAATAAGAAGGGGAGTGTGTCACTGTGTGTAGAATAAGCAGGGGAGTGTGTCACTGTGTGTAGAATAAGCAGGGGAGTGTGTCACTGTGTGTAGAATAAGCAGGGGAGTGTATCACTGTGTGAAGAATAAGCAGGGGAGTGTGTCACTGTGTGTAGAATAAGCAGGGGAGTGTGTCACTGTGTGTAGAATAAGCAGGGGAGTGGGTCACTGTGTAGAATAAGAAGGGGAGTGTGTCACTGTGTGTAGAATAAGCAGGGGAGTGTGTCACTGTGTGTAGAATAAGAAAGGGAGTGTATCACTGTGTGTAGAATAAGCAGGGGAGTGTCTCTGTGTGTAGAATAAGCAGGGGAGTGTGTCACTGTGTGTAGAATAAGCAGGGGAGTGTATCACTGTGTGTAGAATAAGCAGGGGAGTGTGTCACTGTGTAGAATAAGCAGGGGAATGTGTCTCTGTCTGCAGAATAAGCAGGGGAGTGTCTCTGTGTGTAGAATAAGAAAGGGAGTGTATCACTGTGTGTAGAATAAGCAGGGGAGTGTCTCTGTGTGTAGAATAAGCAGGGGAGTGTGTCACTGTGTGTAGAATAAGCAGGGGAGTGTCTCTGTGTGTAGAATAAGCAGGGGAGTGTGTCACTGTGTGTAGAATAAGCAGGGGAGTGTATCACTGTGTGTAGAATAAGCAGGGGAGTGTGTCACTGTGTAGAATAAGCAGGGGAATGTGTCTCTGTCTGCAGAATAAGCAGGCGAGTGTCTCTGTGTGTAGAATAAGAAAGGGAGTGTATCACTGTGTGTAGAATAAGCAGGGGAGTGTCTCTGTGTGTAGAATAAGCAGGGGAGTGTGTCACTGTGTGTAGAATAAGCAGGGGAGTGTCTCTGTGTGTAGAATAAGCAGGGGAGTGTGTCACTGTGTGTAGAATAAGCAGGGGAGTGTCTCTGTGTGTAGAATAAGCAGGGGAGTGTGTCACTGTGTGTAGAATAAGCAGGGGAATGTGTCTCTGTCTGCAGAATAAGCAGGCGAGTGTCTCTGTGTGTAGAATAAGAAAGGGAGTGTATCACTGTGTGTAGAATAAGCAGGGGAGTGTGTCACTGTGTGTAGAATAAGCAGGGGAGTGTCTCTGTGTGTAGAATAAGCAGGGGAGTGTGTCACTGTGTGTAGAATAAGCAGGGAAGTGTGTCACTGTGTGTAGAATAAGCAGGGGAGTGTGTCACTGTGTGTAGAATAAGCAGGGGAGCGTTTCACTGTGTAGAATAAGAAGGGGAGTGTGTCACTGTGTGTAGAATAAACAGGGGAGCGTTTCACTGTGTAGAATAAGAAGGGGAGTGTGTTACTGTGTGTAGAATAAGCAGGGGAGTGTGGCACTGTGTGTAGAATAAGCAGGGGAGTGTGGCACTGTGTGTAGAATAAGCAGGGGAGTGTGTTACTGTGTAGAATAAGAAGGGGAGTGTGTCACTGTGTAGAATAAGCAGGGGAGTGTGTCACTCTGTGTAGAATAAGCAGGGGAGCGTGTCACTGTGTAGAATAAGCAGGGGAGCGTGTCACTGTGTAGAATAAGAAGGGGAGCGTGTCACTGTGTAGAATAAGCAGGGGAGTGTGTCACTGTGTGTAGAATAAGCAGGGGAGTGTGTCACTGTGTGTAGAATAAGAAGGGGAGTGTGTCACTCTGTGTAGAATAAACAGGGGAGTGTGTCACTGTGTGTAGAATAAGAAGGGGAGTGTGTCACTGTGTGTAGAATAAGCAGAGGAGTGTGTCCCTGTGTGTAGAATAAGCAGGGGAGTGTGTCACTGTGTGTAGAATAAGCAGGGAAGTGTGTCACTGTGTGTAGAATAAGCAGGGGAGTGTGTCACTGTGTGTAAAATAAGCAGGGGAGCGTTTCACTGTGTAGAATAAGAAGGGGAGTGTGTCACTGTGTGTAGAATAAACAGGGGAGCGTTTCACTGTGTAGAATAAGAAGGGGAGTGTGTCACTGTGTGTAGAATAAGCAGGGGAGTGTGGCACTGTGTGTAGAATAAGCAGGGGAGTGTGTTACTGTGTAGAATAAGCAGTGGAGTGTGTCACTGTGTAGAATAAGCAGGGGAGTGTGTCACTGTGTAGAATAAGCAGGGGAGTATGTCACTCTGTGTAGAATAAGCAGGGGAGTGTGTCACTGTGTAGAATAAGAAGGAGAGTGAGTCATTGTTTATAGAATAAGCAGGGGAGTGTGTCACTTTGTAGAATAAGAAGGGGAGTGTATCACTGTGTAGAATAAGCAGGGGAGTGTGTCACTCTGTAGAATAAACAGTGGAGTGTGTCACTGTGTAGAATAAGCAGGGGAGTGTGTCACTGTGTAGAATAAGCAGGGGAGTGTGTCACTGTGTAGAATAAGAAGTGGAGTGTGTCACTGTGTGTAGAATAAGCAGGGGAGTGTGTCACTGTGTGTAGTATAAGCAGGGGAGAGTGTCACTGTGTAGAATAAGAAGGGGAGTGTGTCACTGTGTAGCATAAGCAGGGGAGCGTGTCACTGTGTAGAATAAGAAGGGGAGTGTGTCACTGTGTAGAATAAGCAGGGGAGCGTGTCACTGTGTGTAGAATAAGCAGGGGAGTGTGTCACTGTGTGTAGAATAAGCAGGGGAGTGTGTCACTCTGTGTAGAATAAGCAGGGGAGTGTGTCACTGTGTAGAATAAGAAGGGGAGCGTGTCACTGTGTAGAATAAGCAGGGGAGTGTGTCACTGTGTAGAATAAGAAGGGGAGTGTATCACTCTGTGTAGAATAAGCAGGGGAGTGGGTCACTGTGTTTAGAATAAGAAGGGGAGTGTGTCACTGTGTAGAATAAGAAGTGGAGTGTGTCACTGTGTGTAGAATAGGCAGTGGAGTGTGTCACTGTGTAGAATAAGAAGGGGAGTGTATTACTGTGTAGAATAAGCAGGGGAGTGTGTCACTGTGTGTAGAATAATCAGGGGAGCGTGTCACTGTGTGTAGAATAAGCAGGGGAGTGTGTCACTGTGTAAAATAAGAAGGGGAGTGTGTCACTGTGTGTAGAATAAGAAGGGGAGTGTGTCACTGTGTGTAGAATAGGTAGTGGAGTGTGTCACTGTGTAGAATAAGAAGGGGAGTATATCACTGTGTAGAATAAGCAGGGGAGTGTGTCACTGTGTAGAATAAGAAGGGGAGTGTGTCACTGTGTGTAGAATAAGCAGGGGAGTGTGTCACTGTGTAGAATAAGAAGGGGAGTCTGTCCCTGTGTAGAATAAGAAGGGGAGTGTGTCACTGTGTGTAGAATAAGCAGGGGAGCGTGTCACTGTGTGTAGAATAAGCAGGGGAGCGTGTCACTGTGTGTAGAATAAGCAGGGGAGTGTGTCACTGTGTGTAGAATAAGAAGGGGAGTGTGTCACTGTGTAGAATAAGAAGGGGAGTGTGTCACTGTGTGTAGAATAAGCAGGGGAGTGTGTCACTGTGTGTAGAATAAGCAGGGGAGTGGGTCACTGTGTGTAGAATAAGCAGGGGAGTGTGTCACTGTGTGTAGAATAAGCAGGGGAGTGTGTCACTGTGTGTAGAATAAGCAGGGTAGTGTGTCACTGTGTGTAGAATAAGCAGGGGAGCGTGTCACTGTGTAGAATAAGAAGGGGAGTGTGTCACTGTGTAGAATAAGAAGGGGAGTGTGTCACTGTGTGTAGAATAAGCAGGGGAGTGTGTCACTGTGTGTAGAATAAGCAGGGGAGTGTGTCACTGTGTAGAATAAGAAGGGGAGTCTGTCACTGTGTAGAATAAGAAGGGGAGTGTGTCACTGTGTGTAGAATAAGCAGGGGAGCGTGTCACTGTGTGTAGAATAAGCAGGGGAGTGTGTCACTGTGTGTAGAATAAGCAGGGGAGCGTGTCACTGTGTAGAATAAGAAGGGGAGTGTGTCACTGTGTAGAATAAGAAGGGGAGTGTGTCACTGTGTGTAGAATAAGCAGGGGAGTGTGTCACTGTGTGTAGAATAAGCAGGGGAGTGTGTCACTGTGTGTAGAATAAGTAGGGGAGCGTGTCACTGTGTAGAATAAGAAGGGGAGTGTGACACTGTGTAGAATAAGGGGAGTGTGTCACTGTGTAGAATAGGAAGGGGAGTGTGTCAATGTGTGTAGAATAAGCAGGGGAGCGTTTCACTGTGCAGAATAAGAAGGGGAGAGTGTCACTGTGTGTAAAACAAACAGGGGAGCGTTTCACTGTGTAGAATAAGAAGGGGAGTGTGTCACTGTGTGTAGAATAAGCAGGGGAGTGTGGCACTGTGTGTAGAATAAGCAGGGGAGTGTGTCACTGTGTAGAATAAGCAGGGGAGTGTGTCACTGTGTAGAATAAGCAGGGGAGTGTGTCACTGTGTAGAATAAGCAGGGGAGTGTGTCACTCTGTGTAGAATAAGCAGGGGAGTGTGTCACTGTGTGTAGAATAATCAGGGGAGTGCATCACTGTGTAGAATAAGAAGGAGAGTGAGTCATTGTTTATAGAATAAGCAGGGGAGTGTGTCACTTTGTAGAATAAGAAGGGGAGTGTATCACTGTGTAGAATAAGAAGTGGAGTGTGTCACTGTGTGTAGAATAAGCAGGGGAGTGTGTCACTGTGTGTAGTATAAGCAGGGGAGTGTGTCACTGTGTAGAATAAGAAGGGGAGTGTGTCACTGTGTAGAATAAGCAGGGGAGTGTGTCACTGTGTAGAATAAGCAGGGGAGTGTGTCACTGTGTAGAATAAGAAGGGGAGTGTATCACTGTGTAGAATAAGCAGGGGAGTGTGTCATTCTGTGTAGAATAAGCAAGGGAGTGTGTCACTGTGTAGAATAAGCAAGGGAGTGTGTCACTGTGTAGAATAAGCAGGGGAGTGTGTCACTGTGTAGAATAAGCAGGGGAGTGTGTCACTGTGTAGAATAAGAAGGGGAGTGTGTCACTGTGTGTAGAATAAGAAGGGGAGTATGTCACTGTGTGTAGAATAAGCAGGTGAGTGTGTCAATGTGTAGAATAAGCAGGGGAGTGTGTCACTGTGTAGAATAAGAAGGGGAGCGTGTCACTGTGTGTAGAATAAGCAGGGGAGCGTGTCACTGTGTGTAGAATAAGCAGGGGAGCGTGTCACTGTGTGTAGAATAAGCAGGGGAGCGTGTCATTGTGTGTAGAATAAGCAGGGGAGTGTGTCACTGTGTAGAATAAGAAGGGGAGTGTGTCACTGTGTGTAGAATAAGCAGGGGAGTGTATCACTCTGTGTAGAATAAGCAGGGGAGTGTGTTACTGTGTAGAATAAGAAGGGGAGTGTGTCACTGTGTGTAGAATAAGCAGGGGAGTGTATCACTCTCTGTAGAATAAGCAGGGGAGTGGGTCACTGTGTGTAGAATAATCAGGGGAGTTCATCACTGTGTAGAATAAGAAGGAGAGTGAGTCATTGTTTATAGAATAAGCAGGGGAGTGTGTCACTTTGTAGAATAAGAAGGGGAGTGTATCACTGTGTAGAATAAGCAGGGGAGTGTGTCACTCTGTGTAGAATAAGCAGTGGAGTGTGTCACTGTGTAGAACAAGCAGGGGAGTGTGTCACTGTGTAGAATAAGCAGGGGAGTGTGTCACTGTGTAGAATAAGAAGTGGAGTGTGTCACTGTGTGTAGAATAAGCAGGGGAGTGTGTCACTGTGTGTAGTATAAGCAGGGGAGTGTGTCACTGTGTAGAATAAGAAGGGGAGTGTGTCACTGTGTAGCATAAGCAGGGGAGCGTGTCACTGTGTAGAATAAGAAGGGGAGTGTGTCACTGTGTAGAATAAGCAGGGGAGCGTGTCACTGTGTGTAGAATAAGCAGGGGAGTGTGTCACTGTGTGTAGAATAAGCAGGGGAGTGTGTCACTCTGTGTAGAATAAGCAGGGGAGTGTGTCACTGTGTAGAATAAGAAGGGGAGCGTGTCACTGTGTAGAATAAGCAGGGGAGTGTGTCACTGTGTAGAATAAGAAGGGGAGTGTATCACTGTGTAGAATAAGCAGGGGAGTGTGTCACTCTGTGTAGAATAAGCAGGGGAGTGTGTCACTGTGTAGAATAAGCAGGGGAGTGTGTCACTGTGTAGAATAAGCAGGGGAGTGTGTCACTGTGTAGAATAAGAAGGGGAGTGTATCACTGTGTAGAATAAGAAGGGGAGCGTGTCACTGTGTGTAGAATAAGCAGGGGAGCGTGTCACTGTGTGTAGAATAAGAAGGGGAGTATGTCACTGTGTGTAGAATAAGCAGGTGAGTGTGTCACTGTGTAGAATAAGCAGGGGAGTGTGTCACTGTGTAGAAGAAGAAGGGGAGTGTGTCACTGTGTGTAGAATAAGCAGGGGAGTGTATCACTCTGTGTAGAATAAGCAGGGGAGTGGGTCACTGTGTTTAGAATAAGAAGGGGAGTGTGTCACTGTGTAGAATAAGAAGTGGAGTGTGTCACTGTGTGTAGAATAGGCAGTGGAGTGTGTCACTGTGTAGAAAAGGAAGGGGAGTGTATTACTGTGTAGAATAAGCAGGGGAGTGTGTCACTGTGTGTAGAATAATCAGGGGAGCGTGTCACTGTGTGTAGAATAAGCAGGGGAGTGTGTCACTGTGTAGAATAAGAAGGGGAGTGTGTCACTGTGTAGAATAAGAAGGGGAGTGTGTCACTGTGTAGCATAAGCAGGGGAGCGTGTCACTGTGTAGAATAAGAAGGGGAGTGTGTCACTGTGTAGAATAAGCAGGGGAGCGTGTCACTCTGTGTAGAATAAGCAGGGGAGTGTGTCACTGTGTGTAGAATAAGCAGGGGAGTGTGTCACTCTGTGTAGAATAAGCAGGGGAGCGTGTCACTGTGTGTAGAATAAGCAGGGGAGTGTGTCACTGTGTGTAGAATAAGCAGGGGAGCGTGTCACTGTGTAGAATAAGAAGGGGAGTGTGTCACTGTGTGTAGAATAAGCAGGGGAGTGTGTCACTGTGTGTAGAATAAGTAGGGGAGCGTGTCACTGTGTAGAATAAGAAGGGGAGTGTGACACTGTGTAGAATAAGGGGAGTGTGTCACTGTGTAGAATAGGAAGGGGAGTGTGTCAATGTGTGTAGAATAAGCAGGGGAGCGTTTCACTGTGCAGAATAAGAAGGGGAGTGTGTCACTGTGTGTAGAACAAACAGGGGATCGTTTCACTGTGTAGAATAAGAAGGGGAGTGTGTCACTGTGTGTAGAATAAGCAGGGGAGTGTGGCACTGTGTGTAGAATAAGCAGGGGAGTGTGTCACTGTGTAGAATAAGCAGGGGAGTGTGTCACTGTGTAGAATAAGCAGGGGAGTGTGTCACTGTGTAGAATAAGCAGGGGAGTGTGTCACTGTGTAGAATAAGCAGGGGAGTGTGTCACTCTGTGTAGAATAAGCAGGGGAGTGTGTCACTGTGTGTAGAATAATCAGGGGAGTGCATCACTGTGTAGAATAAGAAGGAGAGTGAGTCATTGTT
This sequence comes from Mixophyes fleayi, assembly GCF_038048845.1. NCBI lineage: Eukaryota > Metazoa > Chordata > Amphibia > Anura > Limnodynastidae > Mixophyes > Mixophyes fleayi. Next base: position 576,145 of record NC_134405.1, on the reverse strand, counting down.
TATAGAATAAGCAGGGGAGTGTGTCACTTTGTAGAATAAGAAGGGGAGTGTATCACTGTGTAGAATAAGCAGGGGAGTGTGTCACTCTGTGTAGAATAAGCAGTGGAGTGTGTCACTGTGTAGAATAAGCAGGGGAGTGTGTCACTGTGTAGAATAAGCAGGGGAGTGTGTCACTGTGTAGAATAAGCAGGGGAGTGTGTCACTGTGTGTAGAATAAGAAGGGGAGTATGTCACTGTGTGTAGAATAAGCAGGTGAGTGTGTCACTGTGTAGAAGAAGAAGGGGAGTGTGTCACTGTGTGTAGAATAAGCAGGTGAGTGTGTCACTGTGTAGAAGAAGAAGGGGAGTGTGTCACTGTGTGTAGAATAAGCAGGGGAGTGTATCACTCTGTGTAGAATAAGCAGGGGAGTGTGTTACTGTGTAGAATAAGAAGGGGAGTGTGTCACTGTGTGTAGAATAAGCAGGGGAGTGTATCACTCTGTGTAGAATAAGCAGGGGAGTGGGTCACTGTGTTTAGAATAAGAAGGGGAGTGTGTCACTGTGTAGAATAAGAAGTGGAGTGTGTCACTGTGTGTAGAATAGGCAGTGGAGTGTGTCACTGTGTAGAATAAGAAGGGGAGTGTATTACTGTGTAGAATAAGCAGGGGAGTGTGTCACTGTGTGTAGAATAATCAGGGGAGCGTGTCACTGTGTGTAGAATAAGCAGGGGAGTGTGTCACTGTGTAAAATAAGAAGGGGAGTGTGTCACTGTGTAGAATAAGAAGGGGAGTGTGTCACTGTGTAGCATAAGCAGGGGAGCGTGTCACTGTGTAGAATAAGAAGGGGAGTGTGTCACTGTGTAGAATAAGCAGGGGAGCGTGTCACTGTGTGTAGAATAAGCAGGGGAGTGTGTCACTGTGTGTAGAATAAGCAGGGGAGTGTGTCACTCTGTGTAGAATAAGCAGGGGAGTGTGTCACTGTGTAGAATAAGAAGGGGAGCGTGTCACTGTGTAGAATAAGCAGAGGAGTGTGTCACTGTGTAGAATAAGAAGGGGAGTGTGTCACTGTGTGTAGAATAAGCAGGGGAGTGTGTCACTGTGTAGAATAAGCAGGGGAGTGTGTCACTGTGTAGAATAAGAAGGGGAGTGTATCACTGTGTAGAATAAGCAGGGGAGTGTGTCATTCTGTGTAGAATAAGCAAGGGAGTGTGTCACTGTGTAGAATAAGCAGGGGAGTGTGTCACTGTGTAGAATAAGCAGGGGAGTGTGTCACTGTGTAGAATAAGAAGGGGAGTGTGTCACTGTGTGTAGAATAAGAAGGGGAGTATGTCACTGTGTGTAGAATAAGCAGGTGAGTGTGTCACTGTGTAGAATAAGCAGGGGAGTGTGTCACTGTGTAGAATAAGAAGGGGAGCGTGTCACTGTGTGTAGAATAAGCAGGGGAGCGTGTCACTGTGTGTAGAATAAGCAGCGGAGCGTGTCATTGTGTGTAGAATAAGCAGGGGAGCGTGTCATTGTGTGTAGAATAAGCAGGGGAGTGTGTCACTGTGTAGAAGAAGAAGGGGAGTGTGTCACTGTGTGTAGAATAAGCAGGGGAGTGTATCACTCTGTGTAGAATAAGCAGGGGAGTGTGTTACTGTGTAGAATAAGAAGGGGAGTGTGTCACTGTGTGTAGAATAAGCAGGGGAGTGGGTCACTGTGTTTAGAATAAGAAGGGGAGTGTGTCACTGTGTAGAATAAGAAGTGGAGTGTGTCACTGTGTGTAGAATAGGCAGTGGAGTGTGTCACTGTGTAGAATAAGAAGGGGAGTGTATTACTGTGTAGAATAAGCAGGGGAGTGTGTCACTGTGTGTAGAATAATCAGGGGAGCGTGTCACTGTGTGTAGAATAAGCAGGGGAGTGTGTCACTGTGTAAAATAAGAAGGGGAGTGTGTCACTGTGTGTAGAATAAGAAGGGGAGTGTGTCACTGTGTGTAGAATAGGTAGTGGAGTGTGTCACTGTGTAGAATAAGAAGGGGAGTGTATCACTGTGTAGAATAAGCAGGGGAGTGTGTCACTGTGTAGAATAAGAAGGGGAGTGTGTCACTGTGTGTAGAATAAGCAGGGGAGTGTGTCACTGTGTAGAATAAGAAGGGGAGTGTCTCACTGTGTAGAATAAGAAGGGGAGTGTGTCACTGTGTGTAGAATAAGCAGGGGAGTGTGTCACTGTGTGTAGAATAAGCAGGGGAGTGTGTCACTGTGTAGAATAAGAAGGGGAGTCTGTCACTGTGTAGAATAAGAAGGGGAGTGTGTCACTGAGTGTAGAATAAGCAGGGGAGCGTGTCACTGTGTGTAGAATAAGCAGGGGAGTGTGTCACTGTGTGTAGAATAAGCAGGGGAGCGTGTCACTGTGTAGAATAAGAAGGGGAGTGTGTCACTGTGTAGAATAAGAAGGGGAGTGTGTCACTGTGTGTAGAATAAGCAGGGGAGTGTGTCACTGTGTGTAGAATAAGCAGGGGAGTGTGTCACTGTGTGTAGAATAAGCAGGGGAGTGTGTCACTGTGTATAGAATAAGTAGGGGAGCGTGTCACTGTGTAGAATAAGAAGGGGAGTGTGACACTGTGTAGAATAAGGGGAGTGTGTCACTGTGTAGAATAGGAAGGGGAGTGTGTCACTGTTTGTAGAATAAGCAGGGGAGTGTGTCACTGTGTAGAATAAGCAGGGGAGCGTGTCACTGTGTGTAGAATAAGCAGGGGAGCGTGTCACTGTGTGTAGAATAAGCAGGGGAGCGTGTCACTGTGTAGAATAAGAAGGGGAGTGTGTCACTGTGTAGAATAAGCAGGGGAGTGTGTCACTGTGTAGAATAAGAAGGGGAGTGTGTCACTGTGTGTAGAATAAGCAGGGGAGTGTGTCACTGTGTGTAGAATAAGCAGCGTAGTGTGTCACTGTGTGTAGAATATGCAGGGGAGTGTGTCACTGTGTAGAATAAGCAGGGGAGTGTGTCACTGCGTAGAATAAGCAGGGGAGCGTGTCACTGTGTGTAGAATAAGCAGGGGAGCGTGTCACTGTGTGTAGAATAAGCAGGGGAGTGTGTCACTGTGTAGAATAAGAAGTGGAGTGTGTCACTGTGTGTAGAATAGGCAGTGGAGTGTGTCACTGTGTAGAATAAGAAAGGGAGTGTATTACTGTGTAGAATAAGCAGGGGAGTGTGTCACTGTGTGTAGCATAAGCAGAGGAGTGTATCACTGTGTGTAGAATAAGCAGGGGAGCGTGTTACTGTGTGTAGAATAAGCAGGGGAGCGTGTTACTGTGTTTAGACTAAGCAGGGGAGTGTGTCACTGTGTGTAGACTAAGCAGGGGAGTGTGTCACTGTGTGTAGAATAAGCAGGGGAGTGGGTCACTGTGTGTAGAATAAGCAGGGGAGTGTTTAACTGTGTGTAGAATAAGCAGGGGAGTGTGTCACTGTGTGTAGCATAAGCAGAGGAGTGTATCACTGTGTGTAGAATAATCAGGGGAGCGTGTTACTGTGTGTAGAATAAGCAGGGGAGCGTGTCACTGTGTGTAGAATAAGCAGGGGAGTGTGTTCCTGTGTAGAATAAGAAAGGGAGTGTATCACTGTGTAGAATAAGCAGTGGAGTGTGTCACTGTGTCACTGTGTGTGCAATAAGCAGGGGTGTGTGTCACTGTGTGTAGAATAAGCAGGGGAGTGGGTCACTGTGTGTAGAATAAGCAGGGGAGTGTCTCTGTGTGTAGAATAAGCAGGGGAGTGTCTCTGTGTGTAGGTTGAGTGTCGACAAATGTATGTGTGTGGTCATGTTCTGACTGCAGTAAGAGGTCCAGTCACTGAACATAAGACGGACAGTCCAACATGGCTTTCTCAAACTGTCGTTTTCTATGTGATTGTTTACTGTGATGTCTAGATGTCTCTGATATTGTCTCTTTCACCCTATAGGAGATGAGACGTATTTGGACATATTTCGGGACTTTTCTCTGATGGCATCAGATGCTCCAGAAAAGTTATCCCGGCGAAGCTGCGATTTGCGGCTGACCACTCTGTGAGACAACTGTGCTGTAGCTCTCCACTGCGCAAACGGGGCCTGACTTGGGGATTGCGTCAACTGGACAGCTGCAAACCAACGAACTTCAGGCATTTTATGAAATAGACTTTTTATTGATGACATCATAGCACTGTGTTAGAGAGTTGTGGTGACATCACAATGCAAGGGGCAGAGATGTGATGTTGTAGCAGTTGTGGAGGCTTGTCTGAGATAACTGTTGTAAGACTCGTGTCCCCATTGATGCGAATTTCTTGTCTGCTCTGATGTGTTGGAACCTCATTCTGCTCTAGTCTGTCTTCCAGTGGGCTACATTGGCATGAGGGAAGGTCTGTTCCTTTCCTATGGTTGGACTCCACCACACTGTACTTAGAACTGCTGGTACCAGTGCTCTGCACAAAGTCCTGTTTGGCTGGTGATGATTTTGTTTCAGTGACGGAGATCCTTTGTGTCCTGGTTTCTGATTGGTCGGTTCTGTTCCTGCAGCAGATTCCAGGGAGAGTGAGGATGATGAGTGCTCCGAGGAAGAGGAAAGCACCGGAGATGATAAAAGACAGAGAGAAGTCACCAGTCAGATCACACAGCCACCCTGTAAGAGAGATGGAGCATCTATAATCTCCTGGATGTTATATGCAATATTCCGTGACATCATAGTGATGTCATAGCACCCACTGTATATAAACTGGAAATCTTAGGACGGCATTTAATGGGCAACAAGGAAATGTGTATGAACCATATTTATATGTAATCGCCAGCCTCACCCTCTTTCTTTTGTACAGATAATAAAACACTTGTTTAATCTTAGAATAAGTTTCTCCGTAATGATTTGCACTTCACCGCATATTATCAGCACATAAAACCAGGATAAAGAGAGGGGGGATATCACACCCAGCAACAAAACATTTGCATGTCCCTCTCCTTATAATCTATGTATCTGTGTGGTTACTGTCAAATTACCATTTCCTCTCCGAACATTTATAACAGGAGGATCACTCTAAAAGATGATGAGTGGGAGGTACCTACTTTAATCAGGTGAGGGCTAGGTATCTGCAGTCTTCCCACTTCAGGTACTCTGCTGTGACCCCTCTCCTCATAGTGTCTTTGCTGTTCCCCCACTCCTGGCAGGGTCCCTGCCATCTCCCTTTCTTGGTAATTTATCTGCCATCTCCCTTTCTTGGTAATTTATCTTCCATCTCCCTTTCTTGGTAATTTATCTGCCATCTTTCCACTCTTGGTAATTTATCTGCCATCTGCCCACTCTTGGTATTTATCTGCCATCTCCCCACTCTTGGTATTTATCTGCCATCTGCCCACTCTTGGTATTTATCTGCCATCTCCCCACTCTTGGTAATTTATCTGCCATCTCCCTTTCTTGGTAATTTATCTGCCATCTCCCTTTCTTGGTAATTTATCTGCCATCTCCCCACTCTTGGTATTTATCTGCCATCTGCCCACTCTTGGTATTTATCTGCCATCTGCCCACTCTTGGTATTTATCTGCTGTCTCTCCACTCTTGGTAAATTATCTGCCATCTGCCCACTCTTGGTATTTATCTGCCATCTCCCCACTCTTGGTATTTATCTGCCATCTGCCCACTCTTGGTATTTATCTGCCATCTGCCCACTCTTGGTATTTATCTGCCATCCCCCACTCTTGGTATTTATCTGCCATCTGCCCACTCTTGGTATTTATCTGCCATCTCCCCACTCTTGGTATTTATCTGCCATCTCTTGGTATTTATCTGCCATCTGCCCACTCTTGGTATTTATCTGCCATCTGTCCACTCTTGGTATTTATCTGCCGTCTCTCCACTCTTGGTATTTATCTGCCATCTGCCCACTCTTGGTATTTATCTGCCATCTCTCCACTCTTGGTAATTTATCTGCCATCTCCCTTTCTTGGTATTTATCTGCCATCTGCCCACTCTTGGTATTTATCTGCCATCTGCCCACTCTTGGTATTTATCTGCCATCTCCCCACTCTTGGTATTTATCTGCCATCTGCCCACTCTTGGTATTTATCTGCCATCTGCCCACTCTTGGTATTTATCTGCCATCTGCCCACTCTTGGTATTTATCTGCCATCTGTCCACTCTTGGTAATTTATCTGCCATCTCCCTTTCTTGGTATTTATCTGCCATCTCCCCACTCTTGGTAATTTATCTGCCATCTGCCCACTTTTGGTATTTATCTGCCATCTCTCCACTCTTGGTAATTTATCTGCCATCTGCCCACTCTTGGTATTTATCTGCCATCTGTCCACTCTTGGTAATTTATCTGCCATCTTCCCACTCTTGGTATTTATCTGCCATCTGTCCACTCTTGGTATTTATCTGCCATCTGCCCACTCTTGGTAATTTATCTGCCATCTCCCCACTCTTGGTAATTTATCTGCCATCTCCCTTTCTTGGTAATTTATCTGCCATCTGCCCACTCTTGGTATTTATCTGCCATCTGCCCACTCTTGGTAATTTATCTGCCATCTGTCCACTCTTGGTAATTTATCTGCCATCTGTCCACTCTTGGTAATTTATCTGCCATCTGTCCACTCTTGGTAATTTATCTGCCATCTCCCCACTCTTGGTAATTTATCTGCCATCTCCCTTTCTTGGTAATTTATCTGCCATCTGCCCACTCTTGGTAATTTATCTGCTGTCTCTCCACTCTTGTTATTTATCTGCCATCTGCCCACTCTTGGTAATTTATCTGCTGTCTCTCCACTCTTGGTAGGGTTTCTGCCATCTCCCCACTCCTGGCAGGTTCCCTGCTCTCTCCCAACTCTTGGTAATTTATCTGTCGTCCCTCCACTCTTGGTAGGGCCACTGCCACCTGGCCAATCCTGGAAGTGTATCTGCCATCTCTCCAGTCCTTTCAATCTCCTTGCTGTCTCCACCACTTGTATTAACAAATTATAGATGTCTCACCTGATATCGGAGCTCCAAGCAGGCCTCCCACACTCTCCAACATTTGCAGCAGTCCAAGGGCAGGAAGAACTCTTTCACCCCCAACCACCCACGGGAGGGCAGAGAATACCCCAGGGGTAAGTGCACCAGCACAAAAGCCAAATGCAACTGCAGCCACACCCATCTCAACCTCTTTAACCGCAAAGGGGAGAAGTCCGAGGACCCCTGCAGCAACTCCTGTCCAAAAGCTGAGAAGGAGCATTGTGCGCTTTGGTATGAGATCAGACAACCAACCAGCAAATAGACGCCCACCAACATCTGCAATGCCAACTAGAGCCATTAACAAAGCTGCCTGACGTTCCCCAACACCTTTCGCCCGCATATGAGCAACCAGATGAGTAAAGGGCACAAAGTAACCAGCATTGATCAATGTTATTGCCAAACAGTAACGCATAAAGGTCCAATCACAAAGCAGTTCCCATCCCCACAAAAATGAGCGAGGGTGACGAGGTGGATCCTCGCTGGGTGCACGGAGCAGAGCTCCACAAGGTACAGAATGTAGTGCCACCCCAGACAGCAAGAGCATGGCGCCCCGCCATGAGTACACTTCCACCAGGTATTGCAGGAGGGGCGTAAGGGCAAATGAGAAGACACCAGCACCAGTCAGCACAAATCCTGTAGCTAGTGACCGCCTGCGAGAAAAGTAGCATGTGACAGCGGCCATCGAGGGGGCAAATATCAAAGCCCATCCAAGTCCTGCAGGGAAAGATACACAACGTTACCTCTAATCCATGGAGAATGAAGAGAAATATTCTTACACTGTAATGGGCACAGATGGGAGTTTGAGTCTGTCCCTCCCCCTGCAGGGTGACACAGTCGGATGGAAGCTATGGTTCTAACCCTCTCTCTGCAAAGTGATCTTGACACATGGGAGTTATATGTCCGTTCCTTCCCCTGCAGGGTGACTTTATGCTAAAGACAGTAGGGAGCAATCATTAATACACTCCCAATGTTGGGTAACCCGCACAGAAAAGTTACTTTTAAAACAGGAGACAAGAGTTACCTGAGACCCCTCCGATGCTCAAGTAAAGCTGGTATAGGTCAGTGGAGAAAGAGGCAAGGAACATCCCAAGGGATGAGAGAAGCCCTCCTAGGATGACAACAGGACGAGAGCCAAACTGAAGGGTAAGTGCACAGCCGACAGGACCTGGAGAAAGACAATAGAATTGTGACTCCAAGGTGTGCTGGGATAGAACCTGGCTCAGCACAGTGTAGATCCCACTCTGTGTCCCATAGTCCATGTTCGCAGGAGTCACAAGTTCTAGACATTGCTAATTTCCTGAACCCTCTTCTACTGGTAGATCTTATAAATTTATCTGCCCTAACCTTCAACTACCACAACTGCACCAATACATCATACCTTAATCCAACATTATCTACAACTGCCCCAATAGCCCAACACCTTAATTCAACTTTATCTAAAACAGTCCCAATATCCTCACCCAACTATATCTACATCTGCCCAATATCCTACCCCAAGCTTATCTACAACTGCCCCAATATCCTACCCCAAGCTTATCTACAACTGCCCCAATATCCTACCCCAAGCTTATCTACAACTGCCCCAATATCCTACCCCAAGCTTATCTACAACTGCCCCACTATCCTACCCCAAGCTTATCTACAACTGCCCCAATATCCTACCCCAAGCTTATCTACAACTGCCCCAATATCCTACCCCAAGCTTATCTACAACTGCCCCAATATCCTACCCCAAGCTTATCTACAACTGCCCCAATATCCTACCCCAAGCTTATCTACAACTGCCCCAGGAGCCATTGTTACTATCCCTGTAGGGATCTTGTACCAGCAGCTGACTGCACAATTCCTCATGACATACCTCTATGACCACTGGCACCATCTCCCTTTTTCCTTCTTAATCCAGATATCTACATTTTACAAACAGGGATAGATGAAGCCATTTATTCATTGCTATAAATTTAGAGTTTGTTTGATTCAAGGGTACAAACCTGATGACCTATGAACTCTGCATCCCCCTCATCTTGATCTATATTATATATTCCAATTATACACACATAATATGTCTGTAAAATAATCATGAATGCTTTGCAATCTGATCCTTACTGTTGCCATTGTTCTTCCATTGGGAGATATGTTTTTACCGTGCGCTTTACACTCATCATCTCCCACATTAACTATTACTATTTCTACCTTACTGGTCTTCCCTGAACCAGACTCTCCCACTACAATGTGCTGAGAATGCAGCGACTTTTCCTTGTAAATCGTTCTACCGCTGCTGCTCCGCTCTGTCAGTCTCTATTTTGGTTTCCTGTTTTTTTTTTGTACAGAATCCAATCTAAAATACTTCTACAAACTTACAAGGCACAGAATCATCCATCTCTTTGTCTGATAATATCTCCAATCTCTGTTCTGCGTCTCTCATCCACCCTCATTACCGGCTCCCATTCCCAGGTACAGGTCTCAGGCTGCTCCCACTCTGTGGCATTTCCTTCCTCGTACAACAAGACTTTCCCCAGCTCCAAACCTTCCAGCGTCCCCTCAGAACTCATCTCTTCATGCAGCTTATCAAATCCCCAAAGCACCCTTACTCCCGAGGCAATCTACTCTATTACCCCCCTACAGAGCTCACACAACCTTACAGCATTGTTGTGTGACTGGATCATATAACCCCCTTACTCCCGAGGCAATCTACTCTATTACCCCCCTACAGAGCTCACACAACCTTACAGCATTGTTGTGTGACTGGATCATATAACCCTCTTACTCCCGAGGCAATCTACTCTATTACCCCCCTACAGAGCTCACACAACCTTACAGCATTGTTGTGTGACTGGATCATATAACCCCCTTACTCCTGAGGCAATCTACTCTATTACCCCCCTCTACAGAGCTCACACAACCTTACAGCATTGTTGTGTGACTGGATCATATAACCCCCTTACTCCCGAGGCAATCTACTCTATTACCCCCCTCTACAGAGCTCACACAACCTTACAGCATTGTTGTGTGACTGGATCATATAACCCTCTTACTCCCGAGGCAATCTACTCTATTACCCCTCTACAGAGCTCACACAACCTTACAGCATTGTTGTGTGACTGGATCATATAACCCCCTTACTCCCGAGGCAATCTACTCTATTACCCACCTACAGAGCTCACACAACCTTACAGCATTGTTGTGTGACTGGATCATATAACCCTCTTACTCCCGAGGCAATCTACTCTATTACCCCCCTACAGAGCTCACACAACCTTACAGCATTGTTGTGTGACTGGATCATATAACCCCCTTACTCCCGAGGCAATCTACTCTATTACCCCTCTACAGAGCTCACACAACCTTACAGCATTGTTGTGTGACTGGATCATATAACCCTCTTACTCCCGAGGCAATCTACTCTATTACCCCCCTCTACAGAGCTCACACAACCTTACAGCATTGTTGTGTGACTGGATCATATAACCCTCTTACTCCCGAGGCAATCTACTCTATTACCCCCCTCTACAGAGCTCACACAACCTTACAGCATTGTTGTGTGACTGGATCATATAACCCTCTTACTCCTGAGGCAATCTACTCTATTACCCCCCTCTACAGAGCTCACACAACCTTACAGCATTGTTGTGTGACTGGATCATATAATCCCCTTACTCCCGAGGCAATCTACTCTATTACCCCCCTCTACAGAGCTCACACAACCTTACAGCATTGTTGTGTGACTGGATCATATAACCCTCTTACTCCCGAGGCAATCTACTCTATTACCCCCCTACAGAGCTCACACAACCTTACAGCATTGTTGTGTGACTGGATCATATAACCCCCTTACTCCCGAGGCAATCTACTCTATTACCCCCCTCTACAGAGCTCACACAACCTTACAGCATTGTTGTGTGACTGGATCATATAACCCCCTTACTCCCGAGGCAATCTACTCTATTACCCCTCTACAGAGCTCACACAACCTTACAGCATTGTTGTGTGACTGGATCATATAACCCCCTTACTCCCGAGGAAATCTACTCTATTACCCCTCTACAGAGCTCACACAACCTTACAGCATTGTTGTGTGACTGGATCATATAACCCCCTTACTCCTGAGGCAATCTACTCTATTACCCCCCTACAGAGCTCACACAACCTTACAGCATTGTTGTGTGACTGGATCATATAACCCTCTTACTCCCGAGGCAATCTACTCTATTACCCCCCTACAGAGCTCACACAACCTTACAGCATTGTTGTGTGACTGGATCATATAACCCTCTTACTCCCGAGGAAATCTACTCTATTACCCCCCTCTACAGAGCTCACACAACCTTACAGCATTGTTGTGTGACTGGATCATATAACCCTCTTACTCCCGAGGCAATCTACTCTATTACCCCCCTCTACAGAGCTCCCACAACCTTACAGCATTGTTGTGTGACTGGATCATATAACCCTCTTACTCCCGAGGCAATCTACTCTATTACCCCCCTCTACAGAGCTCACACAACCTTACAGCATTGTTGTGTGACTGGATCATATAACCCTCTTACTCCCGAAGCAATCTACTCTATTACCCCCCTCTACAGAGCTCACACAACCTTACAGCATTGTTGTGTGACTGGATCATATAACCCTCTTACTCCCGAGGCAATCTACTCTATTACCCCCCTCTACAGAGCTCACACAACCTTACAGCATTGTTGTGTGACTGGATCATATAACCCCCTTACTCCCGAGGCAATCTACTCTATTACCCCCCTCTACAGAGCTCACACAACCTTACAGCATTGTTGTGTGACTGGATCATATAACCCCCTTACTCCCGAGGCAATCTACTCTATTACCCCCCTCTACAGAGCTCACACAACCTTACAGCACTGTTGTGTGACTGGATCATATAACCCCCTTACTCCCGAGGCAATCTACTCTATTACCCCCCTCTACAGAGCTCACACAACCTTACAGCATTGTTGTGTGACTGGATCATATAACCCCCTAACTCCTGAGGAAATCTACTCTATTACCCCCCTACAGAGCTCACACAACCTTACAGCACTGTTGTGTGACTGGATCATATAACCCCCTTACTCCCGAGGCAATCTACTCTATTACCCCCCTCTACAGAGCTCACACAACCTTACAGCATTGTTGTGTGACTGGATCATATAACCCCCTTACTCCTGAGGAAATCTACTCTATTACCCACCTACAGAGCTCACACAACCTTACAGCATTGTTGTGTGACTGGATCATATAACCCTCTTACTCCCGAGGAAATCTACTCTATTACCCCTCTACAGAGCTCACACAACCTTACAGCATTGTTGTGTGACTGGATCATATAACCCCCTTACTCCCGAGGCAATCTACTCTATTACCCCCCTCTACAGAGCTCACACAACCTTACAGCATTGTTGTGTGACTGGATCATATAACCCTCTTACTCCCGAGGCAATCTACTCTATTACCCCCCTCTACAGAGCTCACACAACCTTACAGCATTGTTGTGTGACTGGATCATATAACCCCCTTACTCCCGAGGCAATCTACTCTATTACCCCCCTCTACAGAGCTCACACAACCTTACAGCATTGTTGTGTGACTGGATCATATAACCCTCTTACTCCCGAGGCAATCTACTCTATTACCCCCCTCTACAGAGCTCACACAACCTTACAGCATTGTTGTGTGACTGGATCATATAACCCCCTTACTTCCGAGGCAATCTACTCTATTACCCCCCTCTACAGAGCTCACACAACCTTACAGCATTGTTGTGTGACTGGATCATATAACCCCCTTACTCCTGAGGAAATCTACTCTATTACCCCCCTACAGAGCTCACACAACCTTACAGCACTGTTGTGTGACTGGATCATATAACCCCCTTACTCCCGAGGCAATCTACTCTATTACCCCCCTCTACAGAGCTCACACAACCTTACAGCATTGTTGTGTGACTGGATCATATAACCCCCTTACTCCTGAGGAAATCTACTCTATTACCCACCTACAGAGCTCACACAACCTTACAGCATTGTTGTGTGACTGGATCATATAACCCCCTTACTCCCGAGGCAATCTACTCTATTACCCCCCTCTACAGAGCTCACACAACCTTACAGCATTGTTGTGTGACTGGATCATATAACCCTCTTACTCCCGAGGCAATCTACTCTATTACCCCCCTCTACAGAGCTCACACAACCTTACAGCATTGTTGTGTGACTGGATCATATAACCCCCTTACTCCCGAGGCAATCTACTCTATTACCCCCCTCTACAGAGCTCACACAACCTTACAGCATTGTTGTGTGACTGGATCATATAACCCCCTTACTCCTGAGGAAATCTACTCTATTACCCCCCTACAGAGCTCACACAACCTTACAGCACTGTTGTGTGACTGGATCATATAACCCCCTTACTCCCGAGGCAATCTACTCTATTACCCCCCTCTACAGAGCTCACACAACCTTACAGCATTGTTGTGTGACTGGATCATATAACCCCCTTACTCCTGAGGAAATCTACTCTATTACCCACCTACAGAGCTCACACAACCTTACAGCATTGTTGTGTGACTGGATCATATAACCCCCTTACTCCCGAGGCAATCTACTCTATTACCCCCCTCTACAGAGCTCACACAACCTTACAGCATTGTTGTGTGACTGGATCATATAACCCCCTTACTCCCGAGGCAATCTACTCTATTACCCCCCTCTACAGAGCTCACACAACCTTACAGCATTGTTGTGTGACTGGATCATATAACCCTCTTATTCCCGAGGCAATCTACTCTATTACCCCCCTACAGAGCTCACACAACCTTACAGCATTGTTGTGTGACTGGATCATATAACCCTCTTATTCCCGAGGCAATCTACTCTATTACCCCCCTACAGAGCTCACACAACCTTACAGCACTGTTGTGTGACTGGATCATATAACCCCCTTACTCCTGAGGCAATCTACTCTATTACCCCCCTACAGAGCTCACACAACCTTACAGCACTGTTGTGTGACTGGATCATATAACCCTCTTACTCCCGAGGAAATCTACTCTATTACCCCTCTACAGAGCTCACACAACCTTACAGCATTGTTGTGTGACTGGATCATATAACCCCCTTACTCCCGAGGCAATCTACTCTATTACCCCCCTCTACAGAGCTCACACAACCTTACAGCACTGTTGTGTGACTGGATCATATAACCCTCTTACTCCCGAGGCAATCTACTCTATTACCCCCCTCTACAGAGCTCACACAACCTTACAGCATTGTTGTGTGACTGGATCATATAACCCCCTTACTCCCGAGGCAATCTACTCTATTACCCCCCTCTACAGAGCTCACACAACCTTACAGCATTGTTGTGTGACTGGATCATATAACCCTCTTACTCCCGAGGCAATCTACTCTATTACCCCCCTCTACAGAGCTCACACAACCTTACAGCATTGTTGTGTGACTGGATCATATAACCCCCTTACTCCCGAGGCAATCTACTCTATTACCCCCCTCTACAGAGCCCACACAACCTTACAGCACTGTTGTGTGACTGGATCATATAACCCCCTTACTCCCGAGGCAATCTACTCTATTACCCCCCTACAGAGCTCACACAACCTTACAGCATTGTTGTGTGACTGGATCATATAACCCTCTTACTCCCGAGGCAATCTACTCTATTACCCCCCTCTACAGAGCTCACACAACCTTACAGCATTGTTGTGTGACTGGATCATATAACCCCCTTACTCCCGAGGCAATCTACTCTATTACCCCCCTCTACAGAGCTCACACAACCTTACAGCATTGTTGTGTGACTGGATCATATAACCCTCTTACTCCCGAGGAAATCTACTCTATTACCCCCCTCTACAGAGCTCACACAACCTTACAGCATTGTTGTGTGACTGGATCATATAACCCTCTTACTCCCGAGGCAATCTACTCTATTACCCCCCTCTACAGAGCTCCCACAACCTTACAGCATTGTTGTGTGACTGGATCATATAACCCTCTTACTCCCGAGGCAATCTACTCTATTACCCCCCTCTACAGAGCTCACACAACCTTACAGCATTGTTGTGTGACTGGATCATATAACCCTCTTACTCCCGAGGCAATCTACTCTATTACCCCCCTCTACAGAGCTCACACAACCTTACAGCATTGTTGTGTGACTGGATCATATAACCCCCTTACTCCCGAGGCAATCTACTCTATTACCCCCCTCTACAGAGCCCACACAACCTTACAGCACTGTTGTGTGACTGGATCATATAACCCCCTTACTCCCGAGGCAATCTACTCTATTACCCCCCTCTACAGAGCTCACACAACCTTACAGCATTGTTGTGTGACTGGATCATATAACCCTCTTACTCCCGAGGCAATCTACTCTATTACCCCCCTCTACAGAGCTCACACAACCTTACAGCATTGTTGTGTGACTGGATCATATAACCCCCTTACTCCCGAGGCAATCTACTCTATTACCCCCCTCTACAGAGCTCACACAACCTTACAGCATTGTTGTGTGACTGGATCATATAACCCCCTTACTCCCGAGGCAATCTACTCTATTACCCCCCTACAGAGCTCACACAACCTTACAGCATTGTTGTGTGACTGGATCATATAACCCCCTTACTCCCGAGGCAATCTACTCTATTACCCCCCTCTACAGAGCTCACACAACCTTACATTTATTATCTTTCTATATTAAAAACCCTCTGACCCCCAGACAAAAATGACTGAGTGACTGGATCACACAGCACCACTAAGCACCCATCACAATCTGGCTGGACCAATATGGAATATGCTTATTTCCTTACAGACTGTAAGCTGAGAGTAGCGCCCTCCTTCCTCTCTCTGTCTGTAATACCCAGTCCTGTTTTATTACTGTGTTTCTTCCCAATTATAAAGTGCAAAGGGATATGTCTGCGCTACTTATGTAAATGTCAGGGCCTTAACTAGGGCTGTGCCATAGGGGCGAACGCTGAAGGGGGGCGCAATTTAGGTATATTTTAGGTTAATTTAGTTAAAATTGAGGGCTGGGGGGCGGCATTTGTCTTTCCCGCCCCAGGCGCTAGAATTATAAGTTACGGCTCTGGTAAATGTTAATACTGGGTTGGAAAAGGTGATATTATAAGTCTCTAGCTTGATTCTCATTGCTTCCGAGGTTGCAGTCATTGGGTGAATGGCTCACATCAATCCATGGTAATAAATGCATTGAGTTTGGTCAGCATACGTTTCGAGAGGGGATTCCAAATGTTTGATTTTGGAACAAAGCAAAAACAAAACAAAAACAAACTTGCTGAACTAAAGCAGCAACAGACACGTTTTTGTAGTTAGATTGTGTGACTGTAAATAAGGAGTTTGGTTAAGTGACAGGGTGTAAGGTGTAATCTAATAACTGGTGCAGAAGCCGCTACTGAGAGGCGCTTGCTCCACTGTTTCCACTGCCAGTTTTATTGACGGTTTTCTGGAAATTTGACCCTGATCGGGAAATTTTGTCAAAACCTGGTAAGTCTAACTTATTAGAAATATTCTTAAGCTTAACTTTTAATTTCTCTAAAAAATCATGGCCAACGACGACATGGCGGTGCATGAGCAGGGGATATCTTCCCAAATGTAAAGCATGAAAATTACATGAAGAGAAGTAGTACTGTGCACTAAAACTATATATATATATATATATGGCATTGAAATAACAAGCAGAAGTGGCACCATGCAGTATCCAAATGTACAACACGGAAATGACAGCATAGCAAAACAATTCAGAGTTGCATAGATAACAGACATTAGGCCGTAGTGCTGTATTCAGATACGAACACTAGAATTAGAACCATAAAATGTACATGAATGTAATAAAATGTTACATAAAGAATAAAGTAATCTGCAGATTAATGTGATCACTGATGTACATACATCTGACCACATTTCACTCTACTAATATTAATCTCCTCACACTCAATTCAAAAAAAGTATTAAAAATCAGACTGCAGATTTTACTTTCTGTATTGTCCATGTCAGACAAACACTAGAGCACTAGATACAAAAATAAAACAAAAGAGACAAAAGTGATGGCGCCATTTTGTTGAGGGCAATGTTCATGTAAACCTATGCAGATGCCCATGGAAATCTTTCCTAGGCTGCAATGTGTTATAGTAAATTTAATATAATACTAACTGGGAAGTTCCATGATTAGAGAAAGGGGGGTCTCTGGGTAACTGGAGCCCCCCCCCAATGCATCCCTGCTATCTACTGTTATCTGTAGATACAAATCCCTCCTCTCATTCTCTTCTACTTGTGTTAGCCACATAGCAGTCAGCCAATTAAAGTGTTTGGATTGTCCATCATCATCATCAGCTATTTATATAGCGCCACTTATTCCGTAGCGCTGTACAGAGAACACTCTCACATCAGTCCCTGCCCCATTGGAGCTTACAGTCTAAATTTCCTAACACACACACAGAGATAAAGAGACTAAGGTCAATTTGATAGCAGCCAATTAACCTACCAGTATGTTTTTGGAGTGTGGGAGGAAACCGGAGCACCCGGAGGAAACTCACGCAAACATGGGGAGAACATACAAACTCCACACAGATAAGGCCATGATTGGGAATTGAACTCATGACCCCAGTGCTGTGAGGCAGAAGTGCTAACCACTTCGCCAACCATGCTGCCCATTGTCCAATGATTATACAGCGTGTTAGCCCATCTTACCATAGATAACCAAGTTTAATCCAGCAGGGAAGAAACCCTGTTGGCTGCTGACTCCCATCGTTTGATGCGGTATATGAAAGAACATGTGTAATCATCATTACCGGATCTGTATTCACGTTGAATATGCCTCAGAGAGGCATTGCCAATTTAAACACGTTCCAGCCAGGTATTGAGCCAGAAATGAACTGTCTAATCCACAGAAGATCTGAGAAAGTCAGATTGGTTGACAGTCTCACAATAGAACATTTGTAAGACTTAGAGCCCCTTTATCGTAGCTATCCTATAGCTAGGCCCAGTGCCTGAACAACCAGATCTATGTAATGTGGACACTGTTTGATCTTCAATGTCTCCTAGATTTCATGTTCTCCTCTGTATGGAAACGTAAAGTCTGCCCCATTTGATTTGCCTGGACCACACTCACATCTTCCTGCTTTTCTTCTGAATCCCTATCTCTTACGGCTTTTTGCATTTAGAATTTGTTCCTTCAGCACTTGCACATGTGCTCCACCCATCACTGAACTCTGTCAGCCGCTTTAACCTCTATAAAACATCTGACCAATTTCCAGATCTCATCTCTCTCCCTGGATTTCTCTTTGGTCTGTAAAGTAGTGAATATGCAGCCCTCCATTGGACTTCTCATCAGAAAGGGCTCTGTATACTAGACTTGGTACCAGATATGGCTCTGTATATTAGACTTGGTACCAGATATGGCTCTGTATATTAGACTTGGTACCAGATATGACTCTGTATATTAGACTTGGTACCAGATATGGCTCTGTATATTAGACTTGGTACCAGATATGACTCTGTATATTAGACTTGGTACCAGATATGGCTCTGTATACTAGACTTGGTACCAGAAATGGCTCTGTATATTAGACTTGGTACCAGATATGACTCTGTATACTAGACTTGGTACCAGATATGGCTCTGTATATTAGACTTGGTACCAGATATGGCTCTGTATACTAGACTTGGTACCAGAAATGGCTCTGTATATTAGACTTGGTACCAGATATGGCTCTGTATATTAGACTTGGTACCAGATATGGCTCTGTATATTAGACTTGGTACCAGATATGGCTCTGTATATTAGACTTGGTACCAGATATGGCTCTGTATATTAGACTTGGTACCAGATATGGCTCTGTATATTAGACTTGGTACCAGATATGGCTCTGTATATTAGACTTGGTACCAGATATGACTCTGTATATTAGACTTGGTACCAGATATGGCTCTGTATATTAGACTTGGTACCAGATATGGCTCTGTATATTAGACTTGGTACCAGATATGGCTCTGTATATTAGACTTGGTACCAGATATGGCTCTGTATATTAGACTTGGTACCAGATATGGCTCTGTATATTAGACTTGGTACCAGATATGACTCTGTATATTAGACTTGGTACCAGATATGGCTCTGTATATTAGACTTGGTACCAGATATGGCTCTGTATATTAGACTTGGTACCAGATATGGCTCTGTATATTAGACTTGGTACCAGATATGGCTCTGTATATTAGACTTGGTACCAGATATGGCTCTGTATATTAGACTTGGTACCAGATATGACTCTGTATATTAGACTTGGTACCAGATATGGCTCTTTATATTAGACTTGGTACCAGATATGGCTCTGTATATTAGACTTGGTACCAGATATGGCTCTGTATATTAGACTTGGTACCAGATATGGCTCTGTATATTAGACTTGGTACCAGATATGGCTCTTTATATTAGACTTGGTACCAGATATGACTCTGTATATTAGACTTGGTACCAGATATGGCTCTGTATATTAGACTTGGTACCAGATATGGCTCTTTATATTAGACTTGGCACCAGATATGGCTCTGTATATTAGACTTGGTACCAGATATGGCTCTGTATATTAGACTTGGTACCAGATATGGCTCTTTATATTAGACTTGGTACCAGATATGACTCTGTATATTAGACTTGGTACCAGATATGGCTCTGTATATTAGACTTGGTACCAGATATGGCTCTGTATATTAGACTTGGCACCAGATATGACTCTGTATATTAGACTTGGTACCAGATATGGCTCTGTATATTAGACTTGGCATCAGATATGACTCTGTATATTAGACTTGGCACCAGATATGGCTCTGTATATTAGACTTGGCACCAGATATGACTCTGTATATTAGACTTGGTACCAGATATGGCTCTGTATATTAGACTTGGTACCAGATATGGCTCTTTATATTAGACTTGGCATCAGATATGACTCTGTATATTAGACTTGGCACCAGATATGGCTCTGTATATTTTAGACTTTATTTTTAACAAATTTGTCAAGGCCTGCTCACATTGTAAGTGCCTTTTAGAACACACCCTACTAGTTGCTCATTAAGAGAAATAAACATTCAGCTCTGGTTTAGTACAAGGCGGTGTCTGTGAGGCATTGAGGGAAACTTGCAGATATGATCTGTAATAGGACCTACTGATCCCTTTGTAATGCAGCCACAAAACCTCCAACAGCATCGGAAGAGGGGATAAGAGTTAAAAAAAGAAAGAATGAACAATAACCAAGAGATTGTGGATGATTTGTGCACTGCTTGGTTTGTGCATGAGATGTACATAATTTAGCTGCGATGTGGTATACGCTACGTGGCTGTCAATGAATGAGCCATGTGAACTGTTACCCCAGTATTTACCATATAGTGGGCCCCATGATTTCTGTCTATTGCCACCATCTGTAGCTGGAACACTTTAGGAGGCAGTCACTCAAGCACCATTAGAAAATAATGGCCTTCTACTGAAATATATGACAACGTGTAATATATAATCAATATGGGTGCTGTTGGGGTATAATGTTGGGGTATAATGTTGGGGTTGGGGTATAATGTTGCTGTTGGGGTATAATGTTGGGGTTGGGGTATAATGTATGTATTATAATCATAGAGCACCACAATATTCTGCAGCACTGTACATGGGGAATTATGCATTATACATTAAGAATAGTTGCGCAGGAAGCAAAATAGTGAACTACTTAAATAACAAAAATACTAAAACATAAAGCATAATATGGAACATACAAGACATAATGAGAAGAACGAACTACTTGACAAGATAGGAACCGAAAAGAAGAGAGGAGGACAGGAGACCCTGCGCCTGAGAGCTTACAATCTAATGGGTAAGAGTGAGACTAACAACTTGAGGGGCAGGTACAACGCAGAGCTGAGGGAGAGTTTGATTGGATGTGGGATATCATCCCATAGGTGGATAGCAGTATAAAAGAAATCATGGAAGGAGTGGGAGGTGGTAACCATTGGGAGTTCAGGTGCAGGAGTGGAGGTGTGGGATGGCGGGTGTGTATAATTAGAGTATGAGAAGCTAGTGTAGGGATGAACAGAGTAGGGAAGTAGGATTGGTCATTTTTGCAAGGGCAGGCCCTGTGATGTGATGGGGATGGGAATCTGGCTGCCGATGGTCAAGGAGGGAGTGAGAGAGAATGGAAAACGTTTGTGAGGTGGTTATAAACATGCCTAGGGTGTTCTTAAAGAAGCAGGGAAGATACTGGAGAGAGAGAGAGGTTGAAGAGGTGTAACTAGATCCAATTAGACATTAAGGGGGACAGGGAAAAGAAGATGACAGGTTATGGGATCAGGGGCAGGTTGAGAGCAGAAAGGAAGACAGGAGCACAAAGACCTCATCCCCAGTTACAAGGTAGAATATTCTGAGGGTGTAGAGGGAAGTAGGGAATGGGGTGGGTAAGGCAAGTGGAGGCTGATGGGAGGTGGTATCCTAATGGATTATGCTGCTAAAGTGACTGGCAAAGAAAAGAGCTGTGAGAGAGGAGGTGGGCAAAGGAGGAAGTGAGGGAAAGAAGTTTAGTGGCAATAAAGTCAACGGGATAGTGAGAAATGAGGGAGCTAGGTGGCAAAATTACAAAAAAATTGGGAGACTGGACCATGGAGTGGAAAATGACTTCACAACTAAGTTTGAGTGAGTACAAGAGACAGATGTTGTGGACTTAGAAGGAAGAGGAGGAGAGAGATAATGTTTGTCCCTCAAGACACCACCAGGAGAAAGTAGAATGCCCACTCTCCCACCTTTTCTCGCTCTGAAGTACCTGAGAATGAAAGGACCCGGAGGTGAGAGCTGCGTGAGAAAGTGTCAGAACAGTAGATAAATGATTGTGGTGATGGTGAGAAGGTTGAGGGGAGATAAAAAAAGGAGGGGAATGTGGGTAGAAAAGGGGGATTTGGGTAGTAGGGGTTAAGGTTGCATTTCTGTTCACATATTTTTTTCTTACAATTATCTGTACCAGTCATCTTCTGCTGATTTAAAAAAAGTGTGGAGATGTTAGTTTAGCAACGTGTGATGGGGCATTCTCATTAACACATGACTAAATCATCCTGAATGCTAAATCCAGCAGTGGGGACATTCCGGATCAGTTAGTGAGATTCAACATCTAGAGAATGTCCTCCTGACATGTCCTGCTGATCATGGTCAGTGGGATGGAACATGGATAGAGTGTCTGTCCTGCTGATCTCAGACTCAAACATCCACCCGGGAATACAACCAGAGTCCGTCAGTTAAATGGAACATGGAAATAGTCTCTGCCCTCCTGATCTCGGTCCGTGAGATGGAACATGGAGAGTGTCCGTCCTGCTGATCTCGGTCAATGAGATGGAACATGGAGAGTGTCCGTCCTGCTGATCTCGGTCAATGAGATGGAACATGGAGAGTGTCTCCATCCAGCTGATCTCAGTCAATGAGATGGAACATGGAGAGTATCTCTGTCCTGCTGACCTCGGTCAATGAGATGGAACATGGAGAGTGTCTCCGTCCTGCTGATCTCGGTCAATGAGATGGAACATGGAGAGTGTCCGTCCTGCTGATCTCGGTCAAAGAGATAGAACATGGAGAGTGTCTCCGTCCTGCTGATCTCGGTCAATGAGATGGAACATGGGGCGTGTCTCCATCCAGCTGATCTCAGTCAATGAGATGGAACATGGAGAGTATCTCTGTCCTGCTGACCTCTGTCAATGAGATGGAACATGGAGAGTGTCTCCATCCTGCTGATCTCGGTCAATGAGGTGGAACATGGAGAGTGTCTCCATCCTGCTGATCTCGGTCAATGAGATGGAACATGGAGAGTGTCCGTCCTGCTGATCTCAGTCAATGAGATGGAACATGGAGTGTCTCCATCCTGCTGATCTCGGTCAATGAGATGGAACATGGAGTGTCTCCATCCTGCTGATCTCAGTCAATGAGATGGAACATGGAGTGTCTCCATCCTGCTGATCTCGGTCAATGAGATGGAACATGGAGAGTGTCTCCATCCTGCTGATCTCAGTCAATGAGATGGAACATGGAGTGTCTCCATCCTGCTGATCTCGGTCAATGAGATGGAACATGGAGTGTCTCCATCCTGCTGATCTCAGTCAATGAGATGGAACATTGAGAGTGTCTCCATCCTGCTGATCTCAGCCAATGAGATGGAACATGGAGAGTGTCCGTCCTGCTGATCTCGGTCAATGAGATGGAACATGGAGAGTGTCTCCATCCTGCTGATCTCAGTCAATGAGATGGAACATGGAGAGTGTCCGTCCTGCTGATCTCGGTCAATGAGATGGAACATGGAGAGTGTCTCCGTCCTGCTGATTTGGTCAATGAGATGGAACATGGAGAGTATCTCCGTCCTGCTGACCTCGGTCAATGAGATGGAACATGGAGAGTGTCTCCATCCTGCTGATCTCGGTCAATGAGATGGAACATGGAGAGTGTCTCCATCCTGCTGATCTCGGTCAATGAGATGGAACATGGAGAATGTCTCCGTCCTGCTGATCTCGGTCAATGAGATAGAATATGAAGATTGTCCATTTATCAGTAGCCCTTGCATACCCAAATTTGACAATGGACTGGGCCATGTTTCTGCTATTTAAAACAGGCTAATAACTATACTTTCCTGCTGATCTCGGTCAATGAGATGGAACATGGAGTGTCTCCATCCTGCTGATCTCGGTCAATGAGATGGAACATGGAGAGTGTCTCCATCCTGCTGATCTCAGTCGGTCAATGAGATGGAACATGGAGAGTGTCTCCATCCAGCTGATCTCAGTCAATGAGATGGAACATGGAGAGTGTCTCCATCCTGCTGATCTCGGTCAATGAGATGGAACATGGAGAGTGTCTCCATCCTGCTGATCTCGGTCAATGAGATGGAACATGGAGAGTGTCTCCGTCCTGCTAACCTCGGTCAATGAGATGGAACATGGAGAGTGTCTCCATCTTGCTGATCTCAGTCAATGAGATGGAACATGGAGAGTGTCCGTCCTGCTGATCTCGGTCAATGAGATGGAACATGGAGAGTGTCCGTCCTGCTGATCTCGGTCAATGAGATGGAACATGGAGAGTGTCTCCATCCTGCTGATCTCAGTCAATGAGATGGAACATGGAGAGTGTCCGTCCTGCTGATCTCGGTCAATGAGATGGAACATGGAGAGTGTCTCCGTCCTGCTGATTTGGTCAATGAGATGGAACATGGAGAGTATCTCCGTCCTGCTGACCTCGGTCAATGAGATGGAACATGGAGAGTGTCTCCATCCTGCTGATCTCGGTCAATGAGATGGAACATGGAGAGTGTCTCCATCCTGCTGATCTCGGTCAATGAGATGGAACATGGAGAATGTCTCCGTCCTGCTGATCTCGGTCAATGAGATAGAATATGAAGATTGTCCATTTATCAGTAGCCCTTGCATACCCAAATTTGACAATGGACTGGGCCATGTTTCTGCTATTTAAAACAGGCTAATAACTATACTTTCCTGCTGATCTCGGTCAATGAGATGGAACATGGAGAGTGTCTCCATCCTGCTGATCTCAGTCAATGAGATGGAACATGGAGTGTCTCCATCCTGCTGATCTCGGTCAATGAGATGGAACATGGAGAGCGTCTCCATCCTGCTGATCTCAGTCGGTCAATGAGATGGAACATGGAGAGTGTCTCCATCCAGCTGATCTCAGTCAATGAGATGGAACATGGAGAGTGTCTCCATCCTGCTGATCTCGGTCAATGAGATGGAACATGGAGAGTGTCTCCATCCTGCTGATCTCGGTCAATGAGATGGAACATGGAGAGTGTCTCCATCCTGCTAATCTCGGTCAATGAGATGGAAAATGGAGAGTGTCTTCATCCTGCTGATCTCGGTCAATGAGATGGAACATGGAGAGTGTCTCCGTCCTGCTGATCTCGGTCAATGAGATGGAACATGGAGAATGTCTCCGTCCTGCTGATCTCGGTCAATGAGATGGAACATGGAGAGTGTATCCATCCTGCTGATCTCGGTCAATGAGATGGAACATGGAGAGTGTCTCCATCCTGCTGATCTCGGTCAATGAGATGGAACATGGAGAGTATCTCCATCCTGCTGATCTCAGTCAATGAGATGGAACATGGAGAATGTCTCCGTCCTGCTGATCTCGGTCAATGAGATAGAATATGAAGATTGTCCATTTATCAGTAGCCCTTGCATACCCAAATTTGACAATGGACTGGGCCATGTTTCTGCTATTTAAAACAGGCTAATAACTATACTTTCCTGCTGATCTCGGTCAATGAGATGGAACATGGAGAGTGTCTCCATCCTGCTGATCTTAGTCAATGAGATGGAACATGGAGTGTCTCCATCCTGCTGATCTCGGTCAATGAGATGGAACATGGAGAGTGTCTCCATCCTGCTGATCTCAGTCGGTCAATGAGATGGAACATGGAGAGTGTCTCCATCCAGCTGATCTCAGTCAATGAGATGGAACATGGAGAGTGTCTCCATCCTGCTGATCTCGGTCAATGAGATGGAACATGGAGAGTGTCTCCATCCTGCTGATCTCGGTCAATGAGATGGAACATGGAGAGTGTCTTCATCCTGCTGATCTCGGTCAATGAGATGGAACATGGAGAGTGTCTCCGTCCTGCTGATCTCGGTCAATGAGATGGAACATGGAGAATGTCTCCGTCCTGCTGATCTCGGTCAATGAGATGGAACATGGAGAGTGTATCCATCCTGCTGATCTCGGTCAATGAGATGGAACATGGAGAGTGTCTCCATCCTGCTGATCTCGGTCAATGAGATGGAACATGGAGAGTATCTCCATCCTGCTGATCTCAGTCAATGAGATGGAACATGGAGAATGTCTCCGTCCTGCTGATCTCGGTCAATGAGATAGAATATGAAGATTGTCCATTTATCAGTAGCCCTTGCATACCCAAATTTGACAATGGACTGGGCCATGTTTCTGCTATTTAAAACAGGCTAATAACTATACTTTCCTGCTGATCTCGGTCAATGAGATGGAACATGGAGAGTGTCTCCATCCTGCTGATCTCAGTCAATGAGATGGAACATGGAGTGTCTCCATCCTGCTGATCTCAGTCGGTCAATGAGATGGAACATGGAGAGTGTCTCCATCCAGCTGATCTCAGTCAATGAGATGGAACATGGAGAGTGTCTCCATCCTGCTGATCTCGGTCAATGAGATGGAACATGGAGAGTGTCTTCATCCTGCTGATCTCGGTCAATGAGATGGAACATGGAGAGTGTCTTCATCCTGCTGATCTCGGTCAATGAGATGGAACATGGAGAGTGTCTCCGTCCTGCTGATCTCGGTCAATGAGATGGAACATGGAGAGTTTCTCCGTCCTGCTGATCTCGGTCAATGAGATGGAACATGGAGAGTGTCTCCGTCCTGCTGATCTCGGTCAATGAGATGGAACATGGAGATTGTATCCATCCTGCTGATCTCGGTCAATGAGATGGAACATGGAGAGTGTCTCCATCCTGCTGATCTCGGTCAATGAGATGGAACATGGAGAGTATCTCCATCCTGCTGATCTCGGTCAATGAGATGGAACATGGAGAATGTCTCCGTCCTGCTGATCTCGGTCAATGAGATAGAATATGAAGATTGTCCATTTATCAGTAGCCCTTGCATACCCAAATTTGACAATGGACTGGGCCATGTTTCTGCTATTTAAAACAGGCTAATAACTATATGAGGAGCCTTTGAATATCTTTAATATGTTAATTTAAACTCCTTAAACCAAGTGCAGTCGGAGGCAAAAATATACAGATATTACTTATGTATGCATCTCATTAATCAATATGCGTATACTGCAGTAGTAGTCTTTGGAGAAAATACCAACTCTAAATGTTAAGACCCTGCGCAGGGCAGGTCACTTACTCATCAGCTGTTGCACTGCAACAGCGCACGAAATCACCCAAGAAACACTTCCAGCTGCTGCTCCAAAATATTCTACAAATTCTGGAAAGAAAATCCCAAATGAACGAAGAATCCCAAATACCAGGCCAGCCTGAAGGAAACAGGACAGGAGAAGCACAACTCCCCACACGTCCTCGATTTGGGGTAAGGAACTGGACATCGTAACTAGAGGACAGAAAGAGAGAGAGATCAGGACATAGAACATGCAAAGAAAAACCATAGGGTGATTATACTCTGGTGACTCTTTAAGAAGCTCGGCATTTATCAAAACGATTAAAAAAAATCAGGATGCCACATGGGATATATCCAACATACATCCAGTATATCACCCACCTGAAATACATCTACTGTCTCACACAACCACCCAGTACATATTCACTAACTGACACACTCACCTGAAACACAGCCAGTCCCTAACACACCCACCGGGCATACATCCAGTGACAGAGAGACACACGAATAGATCCAGAGTCTCATACACCCACCGGGCATACATCCAGTGACAGACAGGCACACACACAAATAGATCCAGAGTCTCACACACCCACCAGGCATACATCCAGTGACAGACACAAACACGATTAGATCTAGAGTCTCACACACCCACCAGGCATACATCCAGTGACAGACACACACACACACACACACACGAATAGATCCAGAGTCTCACACACCCACCAGGCATACATCCAGAGTATTCTTAAATGAATGAAGAGCTCCAAATACAAGGCTAGGCTGAAGGAAACGGGACAGGAGAAGCACAGTTCTCCTTTTGGACAACGGAACTGGACCTGTAACTAGAGGACAGAAGAGAGACAGATTAGGAAATTAGACATACTGAGAGAAACTGTAGGGTGATAATATCCTGACAGAATCTTAAAGATGCTCAGCGCTTGTTAAAATATATATAAAACAAATCAGCATGGCACATCTAGTGATATATCGAACATAAATCCAATAGTTCACACACCATTCAGATATGCATCAAGTGTCTCACATACCCACCAAGCAACAACATCATCATTGTCTATTTGTAGGGAGCAATAAAACTCTGCAGCACCAGGCAGTAAGAATTACAAATGATACAAAATACAATGTACATAAAAGGTTGATGAAGGAGGTGCAGGTGTGAGACAGAGGATACAGAGGACCTTACTCACGAGATCTTACAGTCCAGCGGGAGAGGGCAATGCTGAGACGATAGGAGCTTCTGGGACTTGAAGCGGAGGTGGGACTGCAGCTGGTAGACTAGCATCAGGTGGAGGTAGGATAGGCCATAATTAAAAGGTGGATTTTAAGAGACCACTTGAAAAACTGTAGGTTGGGGAAGAGAGTAATCAGTCATAGTAGGGAGTTCTATATGTTGGGAACAGCAAGGGAGAAATAACATACAGGTAGGTAAATTGGCTGCTAACAAAATTGACCCTAGTCTGTGTGTCTGTGTGCGTGTGTCTGTGTGTGTGTGTGTCTGTGTGCGTTAGTGAATTTAGACTGTAAATGAGGGGACTGGTGTGAGTGAGATCTCTGTACAGCGCTGCGGAATTAGTGACGCTATATAAATAAATGGTGATGATGATGAGAAGTCTTGGAGGCAGGAGTGAGAGGCAGTTATCAAAATGGAGACAAGGTGTAGGTCAGAAGCAGATCAAAGATGGCGAGTGTCACGGCGCTTACCAGTTCCAGCGCCGATCCCCCGCTCCGTACCGCCGCACTTCCGGGTAGGTCCCGGCGGAGGTCAGCTGATCGCTGGGCGGGGAATTCAAATCCTATTTCAGCGCTGCTCTGACACAGTCTGTGTCAGAGCAATGTGTTACCTGCATCTGGCTGTGTTCTCTGTGCTCCTGTCTCCCCTGTTTCCCATTGCTACTCCTGACTCCTGTGTACCAAACTGGCTGTTATCTTGACCATTCTCCTGCTTCATTTCTGGAATTGCATATTGGACAGACTTCTGTGTACCGAACCGGCTATATCGCAGACTACTCTCCTGCCTCACCCTTGGTACTGCATATCGGACTGACTCCTGTGTACCAAACCGGCTGTGTTCCTGACTACCCTTCTGCCCCTGGGGCTACACCGCGGATTGTTTCCTGCATACCAACCAGCTTCTACTCCAGGCTGCTACCTTCTAGATATACGGTTAGTGAACCTGATCGTCAGTTCCCTGAAGGCCTGTTCATACCTCTGCTTGTCCATCTCATAGAACTCTCTCCTTACGTCAGTAGGCTAACCTGGGGGCCGCGACCTGCGTTCTCCGGCAGCAAAACCCACCCTGCCTTGCGGCAGTTCTTGGAGAAGACCGGGAGGGCCGTTAGACTCCGCGCCCTAGGAAGGCCGGCGTAAATACTGACTAAGGTAACTTTGAAACCTAACAGCGAGAGTGTCTTGTGATGTGGTCAGAAATATATGAAATGGGAGGATATGGCGAGGGCATTGAAGGTGAGTAGCTCCAAATCAATTGAAAATGGGACATATTCTGGAAAGGAGGCGACTGGATGTGTGGAGTGGAGCTGAGAATGGAATCAATGATGACACTAAGGCAGTGGCCTTGGGCAACAGGGGATAGTGTGATGATGTCAACAGTAAGGGGGTGTGGCTAGATCACATAGAAATAACTTATTGTAGATGTGGCCGGGTCCAGCTTGAAATGTGTTACGGTGCCGGGAGGGTTCATACCTGGCCCCATCGGGGCCAGAGGAATACCAAAGCTGTATATTTTTAATGTATGGGTGCTGTGGCGCCTGTTTCTAACCGTCACGCATCGCCCTAAAGATTAAGTCCCAGTCACTGGGAGTGTAATGCAGTTATTTTCATATTGGCCATGTATTGATTTATTATGAGATTTTGGAGGTAACTTGTTCAACTTCCTCATCACTTACCGTCCAGGATCAAAGAATTGTCAGCAGTGGCGGCGGTGTCCTCATTGAATGCCTCAAGGAGGGGTGGTGGTACTGTCACGAGCCGCATCGGTATGCCGCATCCTGGCATGATGTAGCAGCCGGGCACCTGCATTAGTTACAATGCAGTTATTATTCTTTGGGGTTATCTTTGTGGCATAGAGTAGGAGGGAGATCTCGTATATTTTTAATTTGTTCATTTATATTTTTATACATGTTCCTGGTTTATGATATTACCTATGCTAGTTCTAAACTAGTAATTAATTAGCAGCCTCCTGAGGCTGATTGTCAGCCCTGTCCTCCTCCTTTCTGATTTGTCCATCAAAGTATTTAAGGCAGGAAGGGTTATAGCGTCCAGTTTCCCGTTAGCTAACCTGCTCCTGTGCTGTGTTGTGTTTGGTGAAAACCTTTTGGATTGACTTCTGTGTATGACCTCTTCCTGTTTCCTGGACTCTGAACCTTTGCCTGTTGCCCTGAACTTTCTGCCTGTACCCGGACTCCGAACCTTTGCCTGTGGCCCTGACCCTGCTTGTACCTGATGGCTCCACCTGTGCTCTGTCAGACATTATCATCTCTGGCCTGTCCCTATTCCGTGTATTACCTCCCACTCCTGTGTGCTGCTGTGTGACCATGAACTTGTACTACATTGAGTGTAAGACCTGGGGGCATCCGAGTACCTGTGAGCATAACCAGTCTCTACGGGAAAGGCGGCTGCTATAGGTAAAGACATCTTCACTAGTTCTACAAGTTTATGACGCACTGGTGGCCATAACAATTATATCCTGATAGTAAACATTCAAAATAAAAGCTCAGACTTTGTGTTGTCGAGAAGGATCAGGGGGCTGGTTTACCCCCAGCCGACTTGTGTGTCCTAACAGTATATAGAGAGCTCTATTTGACCATGCCATGGTATTATTCCATCTGTATCTTCTGGAGATCGCTAGTACCTCAAACTAGTGTGTAACTGTCCTTGTAAGGACTATTTGAGATAATAAAACATTGCTGCTTCAAGATCCTGCTTTGATGACTACTTACCTGCTGTAATTCCTGTGACCTACAGATTAGACCAATCTAATCCGTTATCCGGCTGTTCTGAGGTTGGGAACCAGCATCTAATAACACCCTGCAGTTCTGGCCAGGGGGAGCCAGGGAATAAGCCAGAAGCGCAGTATGGATTTGTGGCTGTCGCTAGGTAATTGATTCTGTTAGTCTCTGGATACTCTGTGTCAATATTTCTGACTAAATAACCAGAGAGTCTCTGTCCTGCTGATCTGTTCGTGAGATGGAACATGGAGAACTACAAGTACTAACACACTCATGGCTGCCAGAGCATGCTGGCAGTTGTAGAACGAAACTAAAAGTAAATAAAGACATGTTCCCTCTTTATCATCTTTATTATGCGGGTACATCCTTATCCATCCCCAAGAATGATGAAAGACTTGCTCTGCAAGAGGTATGATGTAGATTTCAGGCAAGCGACCTGTTCTCAGCTATCTACCATACCTAAGCCGTTGAACATACCAGTGTTTGCTGGGACTTGTAATGCTTCATTTTTATTTTTTTACATCTTCAATAATTGCCTTAACCCAATATATACATAAAGTATCCTTCTTCCATCCTGCAGGAACTGCAGACAAGACACCACACCTCATTAATTGACCTGTGTAAGCCAGGTCTCTCTGTAATGTATAGGGACTAGTGAAGCAGAGAAGAGGATGCTGGCTGTCATCTTTTTTAACAGGACCGCGCAACACTGCCTGGATAACATAGCCCATCGGCCCGTCAATCTGCAGCATTCAAAGGACTGTCACCCTAGGGCCAGTTCTTAAAGTATGCCCGGTGGCCTGGAGAAGGACTTTTTACGGACACTGGGGGGAGTAATGCAGAGGGGAGAGAAAGTATTGGACAGCTGGAAGCCCTGACACGTCACAAAAGCATGGAAGGGGTTAATTCGAGGAGGGACTGAGTGCTATCCTAGATCTGGAGGAAGGGAAGGCCAGTTGGTATCCTTTGTCTACCACAGACCTGGCCCAGACATTTTAGCAGAGACACAGCAGGGGATTGATGCAAAAGGACATTTTCACTCCCACTCCCAACCCCTGGATCCAGCACCAATGTTCAAGAAGGAGAGACCCAGCGGTTTGCCAGGGGAAGGGAAAATACAATGTGAATTTGATACTGGATATAAGAAGAGACTCCAGGAGGGAGGGGGGTATTTGTGCTGTGGATTGTTTACTGGAAGGTGCAAGGCTAACCAGTGTTGATTTTTTCTTCTCTACCAGAAGACCTGGTGATCATCGCTGCCCTATATCCTGGAAAGCAGGCTGCTTCTACACCTTGGGACTTAGCATACCTTACTCCATCGGGAGATAATTGCAGGTTCTGGGTTATTTGGTGCACCCACAGGAGTAGGGAGACTAATATTTAGATCCCCACCATTCTAGTGAACAAGATATCAAGGCTCCCTGGTTCCTACCTGCTAACAGACTTTTTATTATTATTATTTATTATTATTGTAGATTTATAAGACGCCACAGTGCTCCGCAGCACCGTACAGTAGGGAAAACAGAGACATAGAAGGTAAACAAATAAACGCATACATGAAAACAACGGATATGAAGGGTTCTGCTCTTTTGGCTGTGGAACTTTTGTGAAGCTAAGGAGGGTGCACATTTATAGAAAAAAAACACCAACCCTACTATTCAGCCTCAGTACTTTTGTTTTCTCATTACTTACAGACATAAACTCAATGGGACTTTGACAGGATGGCAGGGAGAAGGATAGCAAGATATAAAATCACAGGGACTACCACAGGAAGGCAGGGAGAAGGATAGCAAGATATAAAATCACAGGGAATACCACAGGAAGGCAGGGAGAAGAATAGCAAGATATAAAATCACAGGGACTACCACAGGAAGGCTGGGAGAAGGATAGCAAGATATAAAATCACAGGGACTACCACAGGAAGGCAGGGAGAAGAATAGCAAGATATAAAATCACAGGGACTACCACAGGAAGGCAGGGAGAAGGATAGCAAGATATAAAATCACAGGGAATACCACAGGAAGGCAGGGAGAAGAATAGCAAGATATAAAATCACAGGGAATACCACAGGAAGGCAGGGAGAAGGATAGCAAGATATAAAATCACAGGGAATACCACAGGAAGGCAGGGAGAAGAATAGCAAGATATAAAATCACAGGGACTACCACAGGAAGGCAGGGAGAAGGATAGCAAGATATAAAATTACAGGGAATACCACAGGAAGGCAGGGAGAAGGATAGCAAGATATAAAATCACAGGGAATACCACAGGAAGGCAGGGAGAAGAATAGCAAGATATAAAATCACAGGGACTACCACAGGAAAGCTAGGAGAAGGATAGCAAGATATAAAATCACAGGGAATACCACAGAAAGCCAGGGAGAAGAATAGCAAGATATAAAATCACAGGGAATACCACAGGAAGGCTGGGAGAAGGATAGCAAGATATAAAATCACAGGGACTACCACAGGAAAGCTAGGAGAAGGATAGCAAGATATAAAATCACAGGGAATACCACAGAAAGCCAGGGAGAAGAATAGCAAGATATAAAATCACAGGGAATACCACAGGAAGGCTGGGAGAAGAATAGCAAGATATAAAATCACAGGGAATACCACAGGAAGGCTGGGAGAAGGATAGCAAGATATAAAATCACAGGGACTACCACAGGAAGGCTGGGAGAAGGATAGCAAGATATAAAATCACAGGGAATACCACAGGAAGGCTGGGAGTAGGATAGCAAGATATAAAATCACAGGGACTACCACAGGAAGGCTGGGAGAAGGATAGCACGACAAACTCATAAGTGCTATGTGCCCTTACAGTACTCTACTGATGTAAAGCTCCTACATCCAGCTTGTCATGAGTTGATGCACCATCAGTTCACCAATATGCAGTGAAAACTCTCAGAGCTTTTGCTGATATACAGGTTATGGTATACTGACACTTAAAAAATGATGTCTGTGACAGGATGGACCTCCTATGCCACCCTGTTGTGATGCTGGGGAACAGCTAGACCTGCCTTGCTTCATCCCAATTGCGCCCCTCTAAACGCAATAGGAGTTGCGCTGTTGCCACCACTAGGCTCCTTCAACAGCACCTAGAACCGTGTCCTTCTGGGTAACTCCTGCTGCTAGTGCACCCCCTTGTTGGGCACCTGGACTGGTACCTTTGACCACTTCCTTCCAGATCAACGTTGCTGTGGATGGTTCCTCCTGGCCTACCACACTGGCCAGAGCTGCAGGGTAGCGGGCAGAGCGTTGGTATTGGATGTTGGGTCCCAACAACAGAACAGCCGGATAACGGATTAGAGGGGTCTAATCTATAAATCTCAGAAATTACAGCAGGTAAGTAGGCATCAAAAGTAGTGGTATTTATTAGCTCAAGAAGCCCTTATAAAGACAGTTATGGACTAGTTTGTGGAACTAGTGAATATTCTCTAGACTTGCAATTTTAAACAAAATTTACATTGATCTGTATTTTCCCAAATCACTTGCCGTTCCATTACTCAGACAGGTTCTATGACACAGGATGAAAATAACACAGGTTAGAAAGGTAACGACCCTCTGCTGTGCATTCAGACTAAAATGATATGTTGGGAGTTCCTTTCTTCCACAAACAAGCTTCCTCCAACATGACATATTACCTCGTAAACTGATACATGAACAATATGAAAATAAATACATTTACACTCCCAGCGCCAGGACTGCACGCTGGTTACTAAATTGCACCACAGCGCCCGTACATAAAATATATACATTTAAATTAATAAATATACCCTTCAATACATCTTTAATCTCTTAGTGCTGAGGTTTAACCCATTCGGCTGTCATCTTAACTATGTGGGAGGTAAGGGGGGGTCCAGCTACAATGCTGTCTACTTAAAATCATTATGATGGGTACTACATCTTACTGGAATAATTCTGGATACATGACACAGAACTTGACTGTAATAAACTGTTGAAAGCGGACAGATTTACACACAACCTATTAGTAACATTTATAATCCCGAAATCAACTGCATGGATTGTTTACATGATTACAGTTGCTAAGGGTAGCCAGTTACTTATCATCAGATTTTAACAGGTGATTTCAGGCACAAACACTACTTCAAGTATAGGGTATTGTTGCAGTAACTGATGGGGGTATAGTAACTTTTAAGCAGGCAAAATCGTTTCTTGAGCAATTATACTTTAAGATTGCAATCATGGAACTCCTTTATTGCTTTAGGAAGAATCCAACATGGACTGTTTCCATTTTACAAGTTGCAGTGAAGAGGGAGGAATTACAGTTATAAGGATTAACACATAACTGTGGTGAATAAAGCATAATGATAAGGGATTGCATTATAAATACTGTATATCAAATTAATCCATGTATAATTTGTGTTTCCCTGTAAACTAGGGTGTAATGCAAATGACTTCAAAGCAAAGCTGCACTCACAGGGTTA
Source organism: Mixophyes fleayi (assembly GCF_038048845.1). Classification (NCBI taxonomy): domain Eukaryota; kingdom Metazoa; phylum Chordata; class Amphibia; order Anura; family Limnodynastidae; genus Mixophyes; species Mixophyes fleayi. Next base: position 540,804 of record NC_134405.1, on the reverse strand, counting down.
ATGACCTAACTCAATGTGGCCCTACAGACCCAAGAGCTACAAGGTAACATTGTCACCTTTAGGGAGTGAGCTATGTCCTCGTACGGGGTGGTTTCTGGCACCTAAAGAGACTCCAGGAAACCATCCCAGCAGGGGAGTCTTACACAGAGATATGGACTCTGTGACCGTGGCTTGCTAGGTATTGCATAGGCAAATATAATTCCACTTACAAAATACCACTTACAATCAATATGATTAGTGATCAAACATATAATCATAAATAGTATAATGAAGGACAACCCAAACTTCAAATAAAGCTGTCACACAGGAAATGCGAGGAAATGAGTATCAGCTCAACTAATCCACTTGATCTATCTATGTTTGGTATCTGTAGATTGGTAAATTTGTATTGCATTTATTAATGATAAACTTGGGTCTGTGTGACACTCCGCAGAAAAGATATGCTACATTTTAGCATTGGGGATTAAGTAAATTGTGGTTGTAAAACGGTGTCACAGGCTTCCCCTGGAGACCAACCCCTGTAGGAGAGGAAAGCTGAAAAAGTGTCTTTAAAAGATGAGCTCACTTACAAGATATTGTCAGACTTTAGGGAAATCAATCAACATTGAAAAGCTGTCCATTTTCCAAGCCAATTTCCCCTGACGCAGATTTTGTTTTGCTATATATTATGTCATCTTTTATTAGTTGTTTTTATAATCTGTAAGTGTTGTACTTTTCTCATATATAAAAATCTAAAATCTAATAAATGATGTCATTATTACTCTAAAAAATTCACTGCCTGTTTAGAAGAATTTGATTGCTTGGCTGTGTTAACCCTTTAAATACCAGTGTGGGAGGTATTAACTCTTAGCTATCAGGGCGCAGAGTGTGCGCAATTGCGTAAATAAATCATAGGTTTTCTACAGACCTAATACATAGATGGTGGCAGGTGAAAAGTGTGTAAGTTGGTGCCTGTGTTGGGGAAGGGACCAGTTAGATCTGTAACCTTAGGCATAAGCGAGTGCAAGATTTAGCGCTGTAATCCTGAGTGTCACCTTACATTAAACTTTCAAATCACGAATGCGCAGAGTGCAGTTTGTGACAGATAAAGGTGGTCAGGAGCGGTTGACAAAAAACAAACAAAAACAAAAAAGAGGTGATAAATTGTTTGACCGTTTGTTTGATAAATTATCAGATCACGGAGCCGGTAGTGTCCGGGGTCCATGACACATGGCACGGTGGTGAATGTTCCCAGAAATGTCACTTGGCTGGGGAAACAAGCAGAGACACACAAAGTCTAGCCAAGCTGCTTAGTCCTTAGAGAACTGGCCATGAGGGATGAAGACAAAAAGGTTAGTGAAGGTAGAATCTTGAGGGACAAAGCTGAAGTTTATGGGTTTTAAAAAGATAGAATTCTGAGGGACAAGGTTGAAGTCGATGAACAGGCAAACAACACAAGTACAAATCCACACTTTGTTTGGGGAAAGTTGGGTTGGAGTGGGGCTCTATAAAAGGAAGCATACAGGTAAGGTAACTTAGTCCTGATTGTCTTGACCTTTAGCAGAAGTGCTGAGTGTGCAGTAAGTGTTACATAAGAGTGATGATGCTGCAGCTGCCGTCCGTAGCCAATACTGCAGCGGGTCCTCACAGAATGGAAGAACGGGGTGAGAAGAGCATGTGCGTGAACATCAATCGGCTTAATTCAAGAGCGTAGTTAGCACTGAAGCCCTTTCAGTGCACCAGATATTACGCGCTTCTCCTGGATCTATGGAAGTCAATGATCACCTGGATGATGCCTTCCTTGTGGCCCTCTAACTCTAATGCGGTAGCCACCACTCGTCCTGGACACATCTCTGGGAAACTCTATTACACAAATCTCACTCTGAATCTGATGGAAATCACCCCTGAGCATTGCATTTCTTTGTGTCCATTATCTCTCACTGGCCACAAACAGGTGATGTCTATTTTATTAACTATTGCCGGTCAGAGAAAAAAAAAAAAGATCCTCTAAGTTTTAATCGTCAATGTGTACTTAGAATTAGGTGGACCTGCTCCTTATATTGCATCAGTTTCAGTAATACTCTGAAGTTGTCATCTTACATTTGATGTACCAGAGATCTTCTGTAGAGACGGACTGTTTCTACATTTTGTACATACATTATTCATTGTCTGAAGGACGACCTCTACTGTGAATAGTGGTCATGGTATACACATTCTTACATTTAACCAATGGCAAACCACGTATTACTAAAACAAGGCCAGACAAGGCTAACACCAACTAGCAATCCACATTGTGTTCTCTGCCACCTAGATCTCTCTCCTGATGAGACAGACAGAGGTTCTGAGAGACGTGTAGTGACAGAGAGGCATTCTGTTCTCTGCCACCTAGGTCTCTCTCCCGATGGGACAGACAGGGGTTCTGAGAGACGTGTAGTGACAGAGAGGCATTCTGTTCTCTGCCACCTAAGTCTCTCTCCTGATGAGACAGACAGGGGTTCTGAGAGACAGCGTAGTGACAGAGAGACATTCTGTTTTCTGCCACCTAGGTCTCTCTCCTGATGAGACAGACAGAGGTTCTGAGAGACGTGTAGTGACAGAGAGGCATTCTGTTCTCTGCCACCTAGGTCTCTCTCCTGATGAGACAGACAGGGGTTCTGAGAGACGTGTAGTGACAGAGAGGCATTCTGTTCTCTGCCACCTAGGTCTCTCTCCTGATGAGACAGACAGGGGTTCTGAGAGACAGCATAGTGACAGAGAGACATTCTTTTCTCTGCCACCTAGATCTCTCTCCTGGTGAGAGAGACATGTAGTGACCGAGAGACATTCTGTTCTCTGCCACCTAGGTCTCTCTTCTGGTGAGAGAGACAGAGGCTCTGACAGACGTTTAGTGACAGAGAGACATTCTGTTCTCTGCCACCTAGGTCTCTCTTCTGGTGAGAGAGACAGAGGCTCTGACAGACGTTTAGTGACAGAGACATTCTGTTCTCTGCCACCTAGGTCTCTCTCCTGGTGAGAGAGACAGAGGTTCTGAGAGACATGTAGCGACAGAGACAATTGTACAATGTCACTGTCAGGATGTTCAAAGACAATACGTAACTGTTTTTTTTTTTTGTTTAAAGGGTGATGTTATTCTATTGGTGTTGGTGCATTTTTTTTAACTATATCAACTTAAAACAAGAAATAATGCACCATACTTTTTACATTTATTTTAGAATAAAGGAATTTGTAGTCTACTTCTCGAATAACAGTAGATTAATTTGATGCAAGATTTTCACTATATCTTTAGGTGAGTGGAACCACATTATACCTATGTTAAGGTACGGAATACATTATGGAGGGAATTGAACTGCTAGCCATGTGCCGCGGAGTGTCTAATGAACAGTCATAATAGTACTCCACAGTGATCTAACATCACAGATTTTTCTTCACACCCCGCAGAAGTGAGCAGGAAAATCCATGATGTTCTGGTACCGTAGCACCCAATAATTAGCACAGCCGGACATCTCATTGATGTCTGGCAGCTCAATACCAGCAAATTTATTTTTCCTAACGTGTTTTTCTTTTACAAGAATGGATTCTCAGATTGTTTTAATTTCATAATTATTATTTCCCCCACACCTTGATAGACGAGTTATAACACTACTCGTACCAGTACTAGTAATTTCTTTTCTCTTTATGATGAAGTTGAATCTGGCTAGGAATAGCGCTCACAGTGCCTGCCGAAGGGGCAACCTCTTAGAACCTAAATATACTGCAAGTTCCTGGGGTCAGTGAGGGTAGAAGGAGAAATCTGCTCCCACTCAGTGTGGGCTATGATGATGACGACCAGCAATTCCTGGTTTCCCACATCGCTGCTGAACTTGGCAGAGGTGAATCTCTTTGAATACACAAGGCTGAAGGATGTCCTTGTCGTCAGTCTGGGAAACCACGGCTCATGACCCACTCCCGGTTGCATTCGGTCAAGATACTGGAGAAAGGATGCTGATGTGAACAGATTCCATGTGTACTTGAGTGTCCTGTTTGGTCGAGGCGGTTATAGGGCAAAAACCTCTTGAGAAATTCTAGTTAAAATGTCTGCAATTTTGCTAAGCCCATAAAGCTTTGGATTATCTTTATCTCAGCCAACTGAGCAGAAAGGTGGGTATTTAGCTACATTTCTATGCCACGTGCTGAAATGATGTGTGAAGACACAATGAAGACATCCGCCTGGTGGGAAGTTCTCTCATTCTCAGGGTATGAAACACTCCCAAGCTGCATGGTGTCCTGGACACGCTCAGTTGGCACTCACAGGCTGGTGAGCTGACGAGTAGCATTCTCTTTCCACTGAAGCCAACGCTCCTGAATGAGGTTATTGAGCCAAATGCAATTGGAGATGGGAGGGATGTGGCAAAATCCCAGTAAGTTAATTTACATCTAATGGAGTCTATCAATTAACTCAAACGCCATACAGCATATAGAGAAAATTAAGAATTAGGAAAAAAAAAAAAAACACACCAGTTATTCTGTTGTTTGTTTTCACACATTATGTTTAGGCCAAGAATTATTAGCTTGTAATGTGTCCAGATGTCTCAGTCTTCCCCTCCTCCCGCAGGTGTGGATGCTCAAGTCAAGTCCTGCTGTCCATTTCATCCTCCGAGGGTTATGGACAAGATTGGAGAGGTGAAGGCTGATCTCTCACTAATACGTCATAACTTTCAGAAGGTGTGGGAGAGAGTAGGGGAGCTGGAACATAGACTCTCTATATCCTTGAGGATTCTACTGCCCTCCTTCATTGTGAGATTTCAGGCCTGGTTGCCCAGATTAGCCAGTGCCGAGTGAAGATGACTGATCTGGAAGGCTGGCTCCGCCACAACAATCTACGGTTTGTCGGGCTGCCAGAGAGAGTGGAGGGCTCTAACCCTGAATTGTTTCTAGAGGACTGGCTCATAAAAGAATTTAGTAGGGAAGCATTTTCCCCACATTTTGATTTAGAAAGGACTCATTGATTGCCACCTAAGCCCCCACAGCTGGGTGCCCCAGCCAGCACCTTCATTGCCAAGCTGCTACACTTTAAGGACCGGGATACGGTTCTTCGGATGACCAGACAGCAAAGCCCCTACAATTTGGGAATCATATGATCATGGTATTTCCGGACTTTGCCGTGAAAAGTACAGATGGCTCGTTAACAGTTCATCTCAATAAAAAAGAAGCTACAGGAACATCAGTTCCCGTTATACTATGTTGTTTCCCTCTAAGCTTAGGATCACAGCGGATGGCAGGTCCCATTTCTTTGCTAAGCTGCATGAAGTGGAGAACTGGCTTGAAAGACGACCACCTGCCAGACAAAGAGATCCTTGAACTGTAACCAATCGATGGGTCTGCAACTGTGGTATACTTATTTATTTTACTACTGAAAGTGGGAGAAATTGTACTAGAGGAGTTAGGCTGTCTGTTCTTATATAGTTGGGGTCTAGGATTTTTCCTGCTAAAATTAAGGGGTAATCGTGGGATGTTTAGTCTTAGCTAGAATAGGTGTACTGGGTTGGTTGGGAAAAGTTATCGAGATAGTTGTAGATCACTTTATATTATGTGTTCATGTAATTAGTGGTGAAGAGCGGTCTTCTTATGTATACTCCAGAATAACGTATTGCTGTAGTAATGGGCTGTCTGCTGAGCAGGGCTGGCTGAGGATGGAGAACCCCAGTCCCGACTCTCAGATGAGGAAGAGCTGCCTTACCTCCCATCTGGCTGACTCGTATGGGCAATTTAAGGGGGGGGGGGGGGGAAGACGACGACTTTGTCTGCTCACCTGGAACTTTAGGGGGTTGAGCGACAAGATCAAGGGCTCACTAGTGCCCAGTCAGGTTAGGAAGTCTAATCCTGACATGGCGGTTCCTCATAAGCCACCTTACAGGTAGCAAGGTTCTCTCCCTTAAGAAGTCCTGGGTGGGCTGGGCCTACAATGCCATTCATTCTGCAGTGCTAGTTGAAACACATTTAACTTTGTCTTAGATCAAGTACAGATTAACCCAGGAGGCAGATGTATTTTTCTTAGGGCCTCTTTTAAGTACACCCACTGACATAGTTGGCTGTCTATATCCCGCACCCCGTACAGTAGCGACATCATAGGCAAAGGGGCAGCATTTGTTGCTAAAACCCCTGACACACCGTTGTTGTGCCTAGGGGACTTTAATAACGTAATGGATGTAACTGTGGATAGTTGGGTACTGACAGAGGATCCTCTGACAGTACCCAGCAGGCCAACTACCTTTGGTAAACTTACTGAAGATATGAGGCTGGTAGATGTTTGTAATTTAGGAACCCAGGTGTTAAACACTTTTCTTGTCATTCCCATACTCACCACTCCCTGTCAATAATAGATATGGTCTTTGCATCACGTAGTCTGGTCCCCATGGTCTCTGGGGTGGATTACCTTGCTAGGGGCATCTCCAACCATTCCCCAATTCTGGCCAACTTTGACCCGAGGGCTGAGCAGGGTCGAAAGTTCTGGAAACTGAATCCCTATTGGTTGTCCAGACTTGGTGAGGGTACTGGCCTGGCATGCCTCTGAGAGGGGTACTTTAATAACAACTCGGTGGAGGTTAGCCCAGCTGTGTTATGGGACTCGTTCAAGGCCTTGATGAGGGTACCATTATAGAGGAGATGGTGGGAATCAAAAAAAACTTAATAAGCAGAGGGAGGGTGAGCTGGAGCAGTGATGTCGGTACAGTCTGACTGGTCCAACTTTTTATATGACAAGAACAGTCAGAGGCATCTCTTCTCCAGACATAATCACTAATTTCAAGCTGACATGGGCCATAGTTACCTGGTATGCCTGACCAGAGACAAACTGTCCACTAGGACAATTCCAGCCATTAGATAAATGTAATGTCAAACAGTTTACAGGGGCCAAAATTGCAGGGGTCTTTTTTGAGTACTACAGTAATGTATATTCCACACAGACTCGATATACACCCACTGAGCTTACTGCCTACCTTAGTGGCATTAAACTCCAGCGACTGTCACAAGAGTCAGTTTGACCTCTTGGATTCTCCTATTTCTAAAGAGGAAATTGCAGCAGCCATCTCTTCATTTTGCAATCGTAAGGCTCTGGGAATTGATGGTATTCCAATAGAGGTATATAAGCAGTATAGACAATTCCTTGTTCCCAAGCTGTTAGAGACTAATTTCCAGTTGCTGGAGTAATGATTACTCCCCCCCCCTCCATGTTTGAGGTCGTAGTCATCCTTATACTTGAACCTGGCAAGGATGCTTTGTATCCGGATTAATACAGCCTATCTCCCTGATCACTACGGATGCCAAGATTCTGGCAAAAAAAATTATTTTATTTTAGTGCTGTATAAAAAAAACCCTTAATAAAAAACACTTTATATTAAAAAAAAAGAAAAAGGAAGGATCAGCTTGTTATATGCCACCAATGGCTGTCGGGGAGTACAGGCCTATGTACCAAAAGCAGGTACACGTAAACATCGCAGGAGGAACATGTCATGCACCAAACACACAGGTCATAGATCTGCTATATGTGTGACATTCACAGCCACAAGAACAGCTCATATTATATAAACTCAGCCGATCTCTTCCACCTGCAGAGCAGCCTCACGTCGCTTGCGCAGCAGCCTCAGCCTGCGCATCCCACTCCTGCGCCTCGGCCGGTGCCTCCCCTTTCCTTCGCCTCGGCCTGCGCCTCCCCTGTGCACCGGCCTCGGCCTGCGCCCCCCCCTCGCCTGCGCACAGGCCTCGACCTGCGCACCAGCCTCAAGCCTGCGCCCCCCCCCCCCCACCCCCCCCTCGCCTGCGCACCGGCCTCCTGCCCAGCCCCCCCCCCCCCCCCCCCCCCCCCCCCCCCCCCCCCCCCCCCCCCCCCCCCCCTGCGCAGCGGGCCTCGGCCTGCGCCCCCCCCCCCCCTCGCCTGCGCACCGGCCTCTGCCTGCGCCCCCCCCCCCCCCCCCCCCCCTGCGCAGCAGCCTCAGCCTGCGCATCCCACTCCTGCGCCTCGGCCGGTGCCTCCCCTGTGCACCGGCCTCGGCCTGCGCCCCCCCTCGCCTGCGCACAGACCTCGACCTGCGCACCAGCCTCAGCCTGCGCCCCCCCCCCCCCCTCGCCTGCGCAGCGGCCTCGGCCTGCGCCCCCCCCTCGCCTGCGCACAGACCTCGACCTGCGCACCGGCCTCGGGCCTGCGCCCCCCCTCGCCTGCGCACCGGCCTCTGCCTGCGCCCCCCCCCACCTGCGCAGCGGCCTCGGCCTGCGCCCCCACTCACCTGCGCAGCGGCCTCGTACTGCGCCTCTCCTTCTGGTTGGGGAAGAGGCTTATAACATTTAATAATTTTTACTGTCTACTCCAAAGAGATCATGATGAGCTGACTGAATGAAACAAATGCTCCAACCTCTCACCCTTTGCTGTACAGAATTACTATATATGCAATAGATTTACACTTTGTAATTTATGAACCGCAAAAATACTGCAACACAAATGCGCTTTTCTAATATCTCACACCTACAAGAGCTCCTAACTCTACTGGGAAGAAACAGATGGCACCGTTTTAGAGGCACGCTGGCAGGTGAAAGGATTTGCACGGGACAAGGCCTTTATTGGCAATACAAGTCTGCTGAAGTGCAGAAACCAGGTTTCATTTTGCCAGACAGGAATAAAGGGGATAAACGGGTGGAAAAGCTGCAGAAAAAGGGGCCATAATATTATTTATATATATATATTGTGACTGAAGGGTGTTACTAGTGATATCAGCCTCAGAGTCAGGGGAAAGAACATGTAGAACCATTGTGTATTCTGGTCTACGCTTCTAGACTTATGCAGGTATAAGCAGCAGTCCAGACATTAGTGGGTACGTGAAGGTCAAGATACCAGTAGTAAAGAGAAAGCGAATGACTGGGTCCATCCTGAGGACTAAGTGCAGATTTTAGTAAGCCATTATGCGGAGGACTCGTACATAGCAAGCACACTATGACTTACCCAGACGTTAGAGTTGCTCAGTCCACCAGTTTCCAGTCGTAGCGAGGAATGTTAGGGGTAGGCTTAAATGAATGATGAGAAATAGATGAAATTAGTACGAATTAACAGAGAAAATGAGTTATTAGTAAAATATTAATTAAATAAACCCTGAATCCACGAGGCTGATACATATCTATTTATACACTTTTTAGTGAGCATCCGCATTGTTTAATATTGCAGCAAGTTATTAGAAAAGTCCCCATTTATACACACAAGGAAACAGCACTTTAGTGATCCACACTGGTTCCTGAACCTCCAGCAATAAGGACACAACTGCACCCAACTGGTTTCAAATAACAGTCTTTATTGGAAAGAGTGAGATTACTTGAGTTTAGGCACGTCGTAGGATTAGTGGACACATATCCACGCTACATACCCCAGATATTAATATTCCCCACGTTATGCATTAAACTATCTCTCTACCTAACACAGAAATGGGTTATGTAATAAGTGCATATGGCAGAGTAAAGGTCACTGACAGGAGGGAGGAACGCGATACTGCTGAGTAAAGGTTACTAGCAGGACGAAGGAATAATAATATACCAATGCTCTTCACCAGATAGAAACATTGAAGAACAAAACAGGGGTGATGGAACATGCAAAGTATGAATACCAGGGAATGTACCAAAGAACCAAGTCCACGAGTAATATTTTTAGAAATAAATTGCCAATGGCCACACTGCTAATCATGCTGCCACATTGAAAATATCATTATGGAACCCACCTCCCCCATTCCTACCCAGATCATTACATCACCAGACTGGAACCCCACCTCCTCCCATTCTTACCCGGATCATTACATCACCAGACCTGGAACCCCACCTCCCCCCATTCTTACCCAGATCATTACATCACCAGACTGGAACCCCACCTCCCCCATTCCTACCCAGATCATTACATCACCAGACTGGAACCCCACCTCCTCCCATTCCTACCCAGATCATTACATCTCCAGACTGAAACCCCACCTCCTCCCATTCCTACCCAGATCATTACATCACCAGACTGGAACCCCACCTTCCCCCATTCCTACCAGATCATTACATGGAACGCCCACCTCCCCCCATTCCTACCCAGATCATTACATCACCAGACTGGAACCCCACCTCCTCCCATTCCTACCCAGATCATTACATCTCCAGACTGAAACCCCACCTCCTCCCATCCTACCCAGATCATTACATCACCAGACTGGAACCCCACCTTCCCCCATTTCTACCCAGATCATTACATCACCAGACTGGAACCCCACCTCCCCCCATCCTACCCAGATCATTACATCACCAGGCTGGAATCCCACCTCCTCCATTCCTACCCAGATCATTACATCTCCAGACTGGAACCCCACCTACCCCCTTCTTACCCAGATCATTACATCACCAGACTGGAACCCCACCTCCTCCCATTCCTACCCAGATCATTACATCACCAGGCTGGAACCCCACCTCCCCCATTCCTACCCGGATCATTACATCACCAGGCTGGAACCCCACCTCCTCCCATTCCTACCCAGATCATTACATCTCCAGACTGGAACCCACCTCCCCCCATTCTTACCCAGATCATTACATCACCAGACTGGAACCCCACCTCATCCCATTCCTACCCAGATCATTACATCACCAGGCTGGAACCCCACCTCCCCCCATTCCTACCCGGATCATTACATCACCAGACTGGAACCCCACCTCCTCCCATTCTACCAGATCATTACATGGAACCCCACCTCCCCCATTCCTACCCAGATCATTACATCACCAGACTGGAACCCCACCTTCCCCATTCCTACCCGGATCATTACATCACCAGACTGGAACCCCACCTCCCCCATTCCTACCCAGATCATTACATCACCAGACTGGACCCCACCCCCTCCCATTCCTACCCAGATCATTACATCACCAGACTGGAACCCCACCTCCTCCCATTCCTACCCAGATCATTACATCTCCAGACTGGAACCCCACCTCCCCCCATTCTTACCCAGATCATTACATCACCAGACTGGAACCCCACCTCCTCCCATTCCTACCCAGATCATTACATCACCAGGCTGGAACCCCACCTCCCCCCATTCCTACCCGGATCATTACATCACCAGGCTGGAACCCCACCTCCTCCCATTCCTACCCAGATCATTACATCTCCAGACTGGAACCCCACCTCCCCCCATTCTTACCCAGATCATTACATCACCAGACTGGAACCCCACCTCCTCCCATCCTACCCAGATCATTACATCACCAGGCTGGAACCCCACCTCCCCCCATTCCTACCCGGATCATTACATCACCAGACTGGAACCCCACCTCCTCCCATTCCTACCCAGATCATTACATGGAACCCCACCTCCCCCCATTCCTACCCAGATCATTACATCACCAGACTGGAACCCCACCTCCTCCCAATTCCTACCCAGATCATTACATCTCCAGACTGGAACCCCACCTCCTCCATTCCTACCCAGATCATTACATCACCAGACTGGAACCCGACCTCCCCCATTCCTACCCAGATCATACATCACCAGACTGGAACCCCACCTCCTCCCATTCCTACCCAGATCATTACATGGAACTCCACCTCCCCCCATTCCTACCCAGATCATTACATCACCAGACTGGAACCCCACCTCTCCCCCATTCCTACCCAGATCATTACATCACCAGGCTGGAACCCCACCTCCTCCAATTCCTACCCAGATCATTACATCTCCAGACTGGAACCCCACCTCCCCCCATTCTTACCCAGATCATTACATGAACTCCACCTCCTCCCATTCCTACCCAGATCATTACATCACCAGACTGGAACCCCACCTCCCCCCATTCCTACCCAGATCATTACATGGAACTCCACCTCCCCCCCATTCCTACCCGGATTCATTACATCACCAGACTGGAACCCCACCTCCCCCCATTCCTACCCAGATCATTACATCACCAGACTGGAACCCCACCTCCTCCCATTCCTACCCAGATCATTACATCACCAGACTAGAACCCCACCTCCTCCCATTCCTACCCAGATCATTACATCTCCAGACTGGAACCCCACCTCCTCCCATTCCTACCCAGATCATTACATCACCAGACTAGAACCCCACCTCCTCCCATTCCTACCCAGATCATTACATCTCCAGACTGGAACCCGACCTCCCCCCATTCCTACCCAGATCATTACATGGGAACCCCCCTCCCCCCATTCTACCCTGATCATTACATCACCAGACTGGAACCCCACCTCCATTCCATCTACCAGATCATTACATGGAACTCCACCTCCCCCCATTCCTACCCAGATCATTACATCACCAGACTGGAACCCCACCTCCCCCCATTCCTACCCAGATCATTACATCACCAGGCTGGAACCCACCTCCTCCATTCCTACCAGATCATTACATCACCAGACTGGAACCCCACCTCCCCCCATTCCTACCCAGATCATTACATCACCAGACTGGGAACCCCACCTTCCCCCATTACCTTCCCAGATCATTACATCACCAGACTGGAACCCCACCTCCCCCCTATTCCTGCCAGATCATTACATCACCAGACTGGAACCCCACCTCCCCCCATCCTACCCAGATCATTACATGGACCCCACCTCCCCCCATTCCTACCAGATCATTACATCACCAGACTGGAACCCTACCTTCCCCCATTCCTACCCGGATCATTACATCACCAGACTGGAACCCCACCTCCCCCATTCCTACCAGATCATTACATCACCAGACCTGGAACCCCACCTCCTCCCATTCTTACCCAGATCATTACATGGAACCCCACCTCCTCCCATTCCTACCCAGATCATTACATGGAACCCCACCTCCCCCCATTCCTACCCAGATCATTACATCACCAGACTGGAACCCCACCTCCTCCCATTCCTACCCAGATCATTACATGGAACCCCACCTCCTCCCATTCCTACCCAGATCATTACATCACCAGACTGGAACCCCACCTCCCCTATTCTTACCCAGATCATTTCATGGAACCCCACCTCCTCCCATTCCTACCCAGATCATTACATCACCAGACTGGAACCCCACCTCCCCCTATTCTTACCCAGATCAATACATGGAACCCCACTGGCTTGAAAGACGACCACCTGCCAGACAAAGAGATCCTTGAACCGTAACTATCGATGGGTCTGCAACTGTGGCATACTTATTATTTTACTACTGAAAGTGGGAGAAATTGTACTAGAGGAGTTAGGCTTTGTCTGTTCTTATATAGTTGGGGTCTAGGATTTCTCCTTCTAAAATTAAGGGGTAATCATGGGATGTTTAGTCTTAGCTAGAATAGGTGTACAGGTTGGTTGGGAAAAGTTATAGTTGTAGATCGCTTTATATTATGTGTTTATGTAATTAGTGGTGAAGAACGGTCTTCTTATGTATACTCCAGAATAACGTATTGCTGTAGTAATGGGCTGTCTGCTGAGCAGGGCTGCTGAGGATGGAGAACCCCAGTCCCGACTCTCAGATGAGGAAGAGCTGCCTTACCTCCCATCCGGCTGACTCGTATGGGCAATTTAAGGGGGGGGGGGGGGGGGGGAAGACGACGACTTTGTCTGCTCACCTGGAACTTTAGGGGGTTGAGCGACAAGATCAAGGGCTCACTAGTGCCCAGTCAGGTTAGGAAGTCTAATCCTGACATGGCGGTTCCTCATAAGCCACCTTACATGTAGCAGGTTCTCTCCCTTAAGAAGTCCTGGGTGGGCTGGGCCTACCATGCCATTCATTCTGCAGTGCTAGTTGAAACACATTTAACTTTGTCTTAGATCAAGTACAGATTAACCCAGGAGGCAGATATATTTTTCTTAGGGCCTTTTTTAAGTACACCGACTGACATAGTTGCTGTCTATATCCCGCACCCCGTACAGTAGCGACATCATAGGCAAAGGGGCAAGCATTTGTTGCTAAAACCCCTGACACACCGTTGTTGTGCCTACACACTATCTCATCCCGTCACCCCCATCCCAGCAGAGTATCTCACCCCGTCGCCCCCCATCCAGCAGAGTATCTCACCCGTCGCCCCCCATCCCAGCAGAGTATCTCACCCCGTCTCCCCCCATCCCAGCAGAGTATCTCACCCGTCACCCCCCATCCCAGCAGAGTATCTCACCCCGTCACCCCCCCATCCCAGCAGAGTATCTCACCCCGTCACCCCCCCAATCCAGCAGAGTATCTCACCCCGTCACCCCCCCATCCCAGCAGAGTATCTCACCCCGTCACCCCCCCATCCCAGCAGAGTATCTCACCCCGTCACCCCCCATCCCAGCAGAGTATCTCACCCCGTCACCCCCCATCCCAGCAGAGTATCTCACCCCGTCACCCCCCCATCCCAGCAGAGTATCTCACCCCGTCACCCCCCCCATCCCAGCAGAGTATCTCACCCCGTCACCCCCCCATCCCAGCAGCGTAACTCACCCCGTCACCCCCCCATCCCAAGCAGAGTATCTCACCCCGTCACCCCCCCATCCCAGCAGAGTATCTCACCCCGTCACCCCCCCATCCCAGCAGAGTATCTCACCCCGTCACCCCCCCCATCCCAGCAGAGTATCTCACCCCGTCACCCCCCCATCCCAGCAGAGTATCTCACCCCGTCACACCCCCATCCCAGCAGAGTATCTCACCCCGTCACCCCCCCATCCAGCAGAGTATCTCACCCCCGTCACCCCCCCATCCCAGCAGAGTATCTCACCCCGTCACCCCCCCATCCCAGCAGAGTATCTCACCCCGTCACCCCCCCATCCCAGCAGAGTAACTCACCCCGTCACCCCCCCATCCCAGCAGAGTATCTCACCCCGTCACCCCCCCATCCCAGCAGAGTATCTCACCCCGTCACCCCCCCATCCCAGCAGAGTATCTCACCCCCGTCCCCCCCCATCCCAGCAGAGTATCTCACCCCGTCACCCCCCCATCCAGCAGAGTATCTCACCCCGTCACCCCCCCATCCCAGCAGAGTATCTCACCCCGTCACCCCCCCCATCCCAGCAGAGTATCTCACCCCGTCACCCCCCCCATCCCAGCAGAGTATCTCACCCGTCACCCCCCATCCCAGCAGAGTATCTCACCCCGTCACCCCCCCCCATCCCAGCAGAGTATCTCACCCCGTCACCCCCCATCCCAGCAGAGTATCTCACCCCGTCACCCCCCCATCCCAGCAGAGTATCTCACCCCGTCACCCCCCCCATCCCAGCAGAGTATCTCACCCCGTCACCCCCCCCATCCCAGCAGAGTATCTCACCCCGTCACCCCCCCATCCCAGCAGAGTATCTCACCCCGTCACCCCCCATCCCAGCAGAGTATCTCACCCCGTCACCCCCCCATCCCAGCAGAGTATCTCACCCCGTCAACCCCCCATCCCAGCAGAGTGTCTCACCCCGTCGCCCCCCATCCCAGCAGAGTGTCTCACCCCGTCACCCCCACATCCCAGCAGAGTATCTCACCCCCGTCACCCCCCCATCCCAGCAGAGTATCTCACCCCGTCACCCCCCATCCCAGCAGAGTATCTCACCCCGTCACCCCCCATCCCAGCAGAGTATCTCACCCCGTCACCCCCCATCCCAGCAGAGTATCTCACCCCGTCACCCCCATCCCAGCAGAGTATCTCAACCCGTCACCCCCATCCCAGCAGAGTATCTCACCCCGCCACCCCCCATCCCAGCAGAGTATCTCACCCCGCCACCCACCATCCCAGCAGAGTTATCTCACCCCGTCACCCCCCCATCCCAGCAGAGTATCTCACCCCGTCACCCCCCCATCCCAGCAGAGTATCTCACCCCGTCACCCCCCCATCCCAGCAGAGTATCTCACCCGTCACCCCCCCATCCCAGCAGAGTATCTCACCCGTCACCCCCCATCCCAGCAGAGTATCTCACCCCGTCGCCCCCCATCCCAGCAGAGTATCTCACCCCGTCGCCCCCCATCCCAGCAGAGTATCTCACCCCGTCACCCCCCATCCCAGCAGAGTATCTCAACCCCGTCACCCCCCATCCCAGCAGAGTATCTCACCCCGTCACCCCCCATCCCAGCAGAGTATCTCACCCCCGCCACCCACCATCCCAGCAGAGTATCTCACCCCGTCACCCCCCATCCCAGCAGAGTATCTCACCCCGCCACCCACCATCCCAGCAGAGTATCTCACCCCGTCACCCCCATCCCAGCAGAGTATCTCACCCCGTCACCCCCATCCCAGCAGAGTATCTCACCCCGTCACCCCCCATCCCAGCAGAGTATCTCACCCCGTCACCCCCCATCCCAGCAGAGTATCTCACACCCGACACCCCCCCATCCCAGCAGAGTATCTCAACCTGTCACCCCCATCCCAGCAGAGTATCTCACCCCCTGTGTCTGCAGAGTATCTCACCCGTCACCCCCCAACCCAGCAGAGTATCTCAACCTGTCACCCCCATCCCAGCAGAGTATCTCACCCCGTCACCCCCCCATCCCGCAGAGTATCTCAACCTGTCACCCCCCATCCAGCAGAGTATCTCACCCCGCCACCCACCATCCCAGCAGAGTATCTCACCCCCTGTGTCTGCAGAGTATCTCACCCCGTCACCCCCCATCCCAGCAGAGTATCTCACCCCGTCACCCCCATCCCAGCAGAGTATCTCAACTGTCACCCCCCATCCCGCAGAGTATCTCAACCTGTCACCCCCCATCCCAGCAGAGTATCTCACCCCGTCACCCCCCATCCCAGCAGAGTATCTCACCCCGCCACCCACCATCCAGCAGAGTATCTCACCCCGTCACCCCCATCCCAGCAGAGTATCTCACCCCGTCACCCCCCATCCCAGCAGAGTATCTCACCCCGTCACCCCCCCCATCCCAGCAGAGTATCTCACCCCGTCACACCCCCATCCCAGCAGAGTATCTCTCCCGTCACCCCCCATCCAGCAGAGTATCTCACCCCGTCACCCCCCATCCCAGCAGAGTATCTCAACCTGTCACCCCCCATCCCAGCAGAGTATCTCACCCCCTGTGTCT
The DNA here is from genome assembly GCF_038048845.1 of Mixophyes fleayi. Taxonomy (NCBI): domain Eukaryota; kingdom Metazoa; phylum Chordata; class Amphibia; order Anura; family Limnodynastidae; genus Mixophyes; species Mixophyes fleayi. Next base: position 523,810 of record NC_134405.1, on the reverse strand, counting down.
GCAGAGTATCTCACCCCGTCACCCCCCATCCCAGCAGAGTATCTCAACCTGTCACCCCCATCCCAGCAGAGTATCTCACCCCGTCACCCCGCCATCCCAGCAGGTAATCTCAACCTGTCACCCCCATCCCAGCAGAGTATCTCACCCACTGTGTCTGCAGAGTATCTCACCCCGTCACCCCCCATCCAGCAGAGTATCTCAACCTGTCACCCCCCATCCCAGCAGAGTATCTCACCCCGTCACCCCCCCATCCCAGCAGGAGTATCTCAACCTGTCACCCCCCATCCCAGCAGAGTATCTCACCCCGTCACCCCCATCCCAGCAGAGTATCTCACCCCGTCACCCCCATCCCAGCAGAGTATCTCACCCCGTCACCCCCCCATCCCAGCAGAGTATCTCAACCTGTCACCCCCATCCCAGCAGAGTATCTCACCCCCTGTGTCTGCAGAGTATCTCACCCCGTCACCCCCCATCCCAGCAGAGTATCTCAACCTGTCACCACCCCATCCCAGCAGAGTATCTCACCCCCTGTGTCTGCAGAGTATCTCACCCCGTCACCCCCATCCCAGCAGAGTATCTCAACCTGTCACCCCCATCCCAGCAGAGTATCTCACCCCGTCACCCCCCCATCCCAGCAGAGTATCTCAACCTGTCACCCCCCATCCCAGCAGAGTATCTCACCCCGTCACCCCCATCCCAGCAGAGTATCTCACCCCGTCACCCCCCCCATCCCAGCAGAGTATCTCAACCTGTCACCCCCCATCCCAGCAGAGTATCTCAACCAGTCACCCCCCATCCCAGCAGAGTATCTCACCCCGTCACCCCCATCCCAGCAGAGTATCTCACCCCGTCACCCCCCCATCCCAGCAGAGTATCTCACCCCGTCACCCCCCCATCCAGCAGAGTATCTCACCCCGTCACCCCCCCATCCCAGCAGAGTATCTCACCCCGTCACCCCCCCATCCCAGCAGAGTATCTCACCCCGTCACCCCCCCATCCCAGCAGAGTATCTCAACCTGTCACCCCCATCCCAGCAGAGTATCTCACCCCGTCACCCCCACCCCCCATCCAGCAGAGTATCTCACCCCGTCACCCCAGCAGAGTATCTCACCCCGTCCCCCCATCCCAGCAGAGTATCTCAACCTGTCACCCCCATCCCAGCAGAGTATCTCACCCGTCACCCCCATCCCAGCAGAGTATCTCACCCCGTCACCCCCCCATCCCAGCAGAGTATCTCAACCTGTCACCCCCCCATCCCAGCAGAGTATCTCACCCAATCACCCCCATCCCAGCAGAGTATCTCACCCCGTCACCCCCCCCATCCCAGCAGAGTATCTCACCCCGTCACCCCCCCCATCCAGCAGAGTATCTCACCCCGTCACCCCCCCATCCCAGCAGAGTATCTCACCTGTCACCCCCATCCCAGCAGAGTATCTCACCCCGTCACCCCCCCATCCCAGCAGAGTATCTCACCCCGTCACCCCAGCAGAGTATCTCACCCCGTCCCCCCATCCCAGCAGAGTATCTCAACCTGTCACCCCCATCCCAGCAGAGTATCTCACCCCGTCACCCCCATCCCAGCAGAGTATCTCACCCCGTCACCCCCCCATCCCAGCAGAGTATCTCAACCTGTCACCCCCCATCCCAGCAGAGTATCTCACCCCGTCACCCCCCATCCAGCAGAGTATCTCAACCTGTCACCCCCATCCCAGCAGAGTATCTCACCCCGTCACCCCCCATCACAGCAGAGTATCTCACCCCGTCACCCCCATCCCAGCAGAGGTATCTCACCCCGTCACCCCCCCATCCCAGCAGAGTATCTCAACCTGTCACCCCCCATCCCAGCAGAGTATCTCAACCTGTCACCCCCATCCCAGCAGAGTATCTCACCCCGTCACCCCCCATCCCAGCAGAGTATCTCACCCTGTCCCAGCAGAGTATCTCACCCGTCACCCCCCCATCCCAGCAGAGTATCTCACCCTGTCCCCAGCAGAGTATCTCACCCCGTCACCCCCCATCCCAGCAGAGTATCTCACCCCGTCACCCCCCATCCAGCAGAGTATCTCACCCCGTGTTACAGCCGCTCTATGTTCCTGACTCCTGTTCTGGAAGCAGCCAAAGAGAAGGAGGGATTCTGGTCACGTGCTCCTGCCCTATGTATCTGTTGGACAAGACGCAGACTCCGCCCTCTCGGAATTTTGACCAACCAGAGGCAGCCTGGCGGTGTTGTGGTCACGTGACGTGCGTTCCACGGAGAATCCGGAAGTGTCTCAGTGTATGTGGGCGGGGTGAGCGCGGTGCATGACGGGAGCTGGGGAATTCCCGACACGAGGACGGCGGAGCCCGATCTGTCTGTTCCGTTCATCGGTGAGTCCGGAATGTTTACAGCTGGTAACCCGTATATTACCACTACCTCCCTGTATATACCGTGGTAACCTGTATATA